>NC_056735.1:723263083-723473083 GCF_019279795.1 Protopterus annectens | reverse complement strand
ATAGAAACAAAAAAATATTAGACCATACAAACATTAAGATACCATATAAAGATACTTTAAAAAGTTGAGCATGAGAAAATGGGATAAAATTGATGGAGGTACAAGTTATGATCTGATGCTGTTATTTTCATTCATTCCTCAAATGTTGGAATCAGATCTGAACCTCAGATCCGACTCAGCTGCTTCTTCTAGATCTTAGGATGTTTGAACTCTCAAACTCCTCCCTTTAACTATAATGCCCCACCAACCTAACATACCTCAGATCTCGTTTGCCACCATTAGAACAGACATGGCTTAAGAGCTTTCGAGCATTAGGTTTTCATAATTGATTTGTCTTGCAATATAAGTGAGTTTAGTTTCTTTTACTATCTTAAGCATACTTGTATTCCATTTCTGTATTCTGCATACCACCCTGGTTACCCTTTTCACTAATTCACCTAATTTTTTTTCTCTTCTAATGGACTTTTTTCTTGTATTCTTTGAGTACCTCTCAATACCATACTTGAGAGTCTTTTCTTTCCCTTCTTGTACTTCTGTATTACTCTTAAATACCATTGTTGGTAGTCTTTTTCTCCATTAAAAAAAATTCCTATCAACCCCTTTCTGTATTGTATTATTGCTGTTTGTTTTTCCTGTTTAAAAATGACGGATAAGCCTTCTGGCATTAAAAAATCTGTTTCCTTTGGGCACAAGATTCCAAATTCTGGTGCCCACAGAGAATGTTTATACTGTTTAGGTCTGTAACATCTGGAGGTAGAGTATGACATTTAACTCTAAAGCTTTAATTGATAGGAAGAATAAGCTTATTTTGAGGGGTCTTCTTCCTTCCAAATCCTCTCCTTCAGCTGCCAGCTCTCCAACTCCTAAAAAGCAGATAAAAAGGGTGAGTCTCTTCTTAAGGACAAGGAGACTCATAAAAGGTCTCCTGATCATCCTTCCACCTTGACTGTGATGTCAGCTCCTTTGACAGAGCCACCTGCAAAACATTTGAAAAAGCCGGATCTGACTCCTTTGGATCTGAAGCTTCAGGTGGATAAATCCCTTCAGAT
The DNA here is from genome assembly GCF_019279795.1 of Protopterus annectens. NCBI lineage: Eukaryota > Metazoa > Chordata > Ceratodontiformes > Protopteridae > Protopterus > Protopterus annectens. Next base: position 723,472,034 of record NC_056735.1, on the reverse strand, counting down.
CCACAGCTCATCTCTGACTTTCGCAGTGTATCTCTTCTAGGTTGCCATCTCTATTTCTTGAATAGTCACCCAAAAGACATTTTAGGCTCTCATCAACCGCATTTTCTCTCTGATCTTCCAGGAGCCTATCTGAGGCAGATATGGATAGGATGATGAGTAGGATGATGAGGATGTTCCTTAGGATGCAGATTCAAATGGGAGATCTGATGTTGTTAATCTTCATTCATTCCTTACTGATGGGTGTTTGTTCTGTCCTCGAAACTGAGTCGGCCTAGTAACAAGCTTGTGCCAGCCAAAAAACTCTCGAGCTAAGCTTTTACTCACAGTGCCCCTCTCCCTGTTACCCCAGATCTCATTTGCTGCGCAGCTGTAAAGCTGTGTCAAGCCAGCTCTCAGCTAAGTACTTAGTCTTTTTGATATAAAAGTGTGTTTTTGTATTTGTTGTCCTTAATTGTCACTCTAAACTTCTTTACTGAATCTATCGCTAGTTTTTTTTTGTCCACCCTTAAGTATTCCTTTCTACATTTTTCCCTCAAATACCTTTTGGTAATCTCTAGTACCATTGTTGGTACGGCCCTTTCCCTTTACCCTCTGTGGTAATCTTTTTACCATTGCTGGTATTGCTCCCCTTCTCTTCACTTTCCTACTTAAAAAATAAAAAGACACTTTCCTCTTTATATTTTGTTCTGTATCATTGGATACTTTTGTTTTGAAAGGATGTCTGAGAAAAAAGGAGCATCGGGTTTTAAACAGTGTGACAATTGTAGACACAAAATGCCTAATAGTGATACCCATGCTTCCTGTGTATATTGTTTGGGAGTTCCCCATTTTTCTGTACAGCCTCCTTGCTCTATTTTGTCTGGGGTTCAGTTCACAAACTCTTAATGAGAGAAAAAACAAATTGATCTTGAAGGGCCTCCTTAAGATGCCCTTCTCAGAGACTATCTCTGCATTGGAGGGCTTACCACCTCCCAAGAAAGAGCACAAAGAGCATAAAAAGAGACCGCATTCAGTTCCTTCTTCACTCTCTGATTATAGCAAGCAGGAACAGAGACCAAAAATACCAGTCAAAATCAGCTTCTTCAGCACCGTCCTTGGTACTGTCAACAATCACCTTATCCATGGTGCTGAGTTTGGCGCTGACTACTATGCCTACGGCACCGACACTGCCTAAATTACAAATCTTGACTTCCACACCAATTATGGCACCTGTTTTATCCACAGCACTGACCGTACCCACAGTGTCTGCTCCAAGTTTGGACACCTGTACCACACAAGTCTCCAAACTTGAGACAGTGGTGCCATTAGATCATGTTGCACAGACCCGGTACTCCCCTTCAGTGGACACTTTTCTGGGGCAGCAATTTAGCCCCTTTTTAGAAAGGCTAGAGTCACTATCAGGGATATCCACAAGATTGACCAGGAGCCTCTTGGAACTGGACGTGGTGCATCTTGTGGACCAACTGCTGATGACCAGAGGAATTGCTACACCTTCTAAGACCCCATTCCCCTTTGGACTTGGGAATTTATCTCCACGGACTCCAGCTTAGTCTCCTGCTTTGACCTCCATGCAGGCTTCAAAGTATTTGGCACCAACGCCTTTCTTGGTTCTCACTCCTTTGGTGTCACTAGCGGATCTCACTGTGGCCCAGGAGCCATCCTTTTGGCCTTTGACTCACTCAGAGCCTGGTTATCCTCAGATTCAGGACTGGTCTGCAGGCTCCTTGGCACCGGGCATGGCTCTGAGTCTTTCTACAGTGTCGTCTGCCACGGTTCCAGGAGCACTGTTGGTACCGAATCCCCTTGAGGCTCCGTCTATGGGAGCAGGCTCGTCGGAGCAGAGTGTAACTCCATTTCCGAGGTTGTCCTTCTCAGTTCTGAGCTCCCATCCCTCTTTGAGCCGGCCAGCTTTCCAAGCAATGGAGAGGGTCCTTGCTTCTGCATGCAAGCCTTTGGTGTTGGAACCCCAGATATGTCCTTTCACTGAGCCACAGCTGACACAAACCACTGCTTTGGGACTTTGAGCACAAGAGCTTCATGATGCCCTACTACAGGGTGCCCCTTTTTTGGAGTCCTCTTCAGAAGCTCTCACTGAACAGGTACCGTGCAAGAGGACATGCAAGAGGAAGCATGTGGATTCACCTGAGGAGTCTTCAACTGAGGACATGGACTATGATAAAGGGGAGGGTCCCCACAGTCTCCCCTGATGATGTCTCATTTGGAGAAATCCTTGAAATACTGAAACAGAGGGATGACTGGAAGCCCACCAACCCCTCCTCTGAGGAGTCTGTGTTCCTGCAGGGCTTTAGTGCTCGGCCTTCTAATTCATGGGTGACCCCGCCTGCAGATGAGCTGGTTTATCTCATTATGCAATGTTGTTGGTAGAGTCCTGACACCATTGAACCAATCCCATGGAGGCCAGACAAAATTTTAGCTCCTTCTGAGCAATACCCTTTATGGTCTAAGGGTCTTCCAGTAGACACGATGATGATGGCAGCTGCCATGGAAAAGGAACTGGCTGAGGAGAGCCAGACTGTCCACCCCCCAAACAGGGAGTCTCAGGCGGTGGACAGACTAGGGAAGTGAGCTTTTGCATCATTGACCTTTGCAGTTAGGTCCTTGAATTATCTGGCACACTTCACCAGGCTTTAGAGAGACTTAGTTGCTGAACTCTCCGAAACCCTTGCAGGAGCTGTTTCTGATGGGGTCCATGACAAAGTTGCCTTGCAGTTAGCTACCCTGGAATCCATATCCAACTCTTCCATGTGCCTAATTTCTCATGCCACTGAAGGAGCGGCCAGAGTGGCAGGTTCTGGCGTTGTCATGAGGTGTCATGCCTGGATGCACCTTTGTGACTTTGCAGACCCTTTTAAGTCTTCCTTCCTTAATGCCCCAGTTGAGGCCTCTTCCCTTTCTGGCCCAAAAGTGAAAGACACATTCACCAGGTGTGAGCAGGATGGTGAGACCCTGTCTGCTGTGGGAGTATGTTTTTTCACTCCTCAGCATCCATATTCTGGGAACCAGAGGAGTGGAAAGATGTGGCACAAAAAAATCGTAGGGTACTTTCCATGACACACATGGCGAGTATACTCCCCAGGGCAGAGGGGGTAACTCATCCAGAAGGTGCCCTTATTGGTTCCTATATAGGTTCATAGTTTAGTACTAAGCTAATGGCCCTTGCAAGCCATTTTAAGCCTAGCCAATTATCCCTTGTGAGACTCAAACCCTGCACCTTGGGTTTGTAAGGCAAACACCTTGGCCATTAAGCCACCCTCCCAACCCTAGGGACAGAGGGGGTCCGCGGAACCAGGGCTCCAGAGATTCCTTCACTGGACAACCCTATCAGAACTGCTGAGGAGCAGCCCAATTGCTTTCTTCTGGAAGCAGTCGGGGAATGTTTTTCCTTGCACCTTTCTGCCTGGCTAACAATAACAATGGATCTATGAGTGCAATGGATCATAACCAGAGGATACCACGTCCCATTCAGTCTTTACCCAAGATCACCAAGTCATATTCCCGATGTTCCACCCAGTCAAAGGGAAACAGCAGCACTAGAAATTCAAAAGCTGCTTCAAAAAGGAGTCATCCAGACATTCCCACCAGACCAGATAGGATCCGTATTCTACTCAAGATTCTTTTTAGTGCCAAAAAAGACATGGGAATGGAGACCAATCCTGGATCTCAGCATCCTAAACAAATATGTCAAACAAGAAAAATTCTGGATGGTCATGGTTCAGTCTATTCTTCCTTTCTTGGAGAAAGATGATTGGATGTGCTCAATAGATCTTCAGGATGCATATTATCACATAAAAATGGACAAGCACTCCAGAAGATTTCTTTGCTTCCAGCTAGGGACCAATCACTTTCAATTCCACATGTTGCCCTTCAGACTCTCTACAGTCCCCACAGTGTTCACCAAGTGCATGGCAGTGGTAACAGCTCACTTGAGACTTCAAGGATTTCGGGTGTTTCCATATCTAGAGGATTGGCTCCTCACCACCCCCACCAAGTGTCTACTGGAAATAGCATTAAACTACACACTCGAACTAGCAGAATCTCTAGGAATCTCAGTAAACTGGGGAAAATGCTACCTGAATCCCTCTCAATTCTAAGAATTTATTAGGGTGATTTTCAACACAAATGCTTGCTTAGTTTCTCTTCCGGATCACAGACTGCACAGAATAAGATCCCAAATATGAGTGATACTCTGTCAAAATCTAGTGCCAGCTCGAATGGTGTTCCAACTCCTAGTTTCCATGGCTGTGTCTATTACCATAGTGACCTTGGCAAGACTACACATGAGAATTCTTCAGTGGCTCCTTCTAACTCAGTGGTATCCCTTACAACATCCCTTGTACTTCCAAATATGGATAACTCAGTGATGCAAGCGGGATTTAATGTGGTGGATGAAGCCAGACGAGCTACAACGGAGTAACCCCTTTTACCCACAGCAGCCCAGGGCCACAGTGACTATGATGCTTCCCTGATAGGGTGGGGGGGCTTTATCAGGGGAAGATGGTCCAAGGCACTTGGTCAGACATAGAGGCCCATCAGCATATCACTGTCCTAGAACTGAGGGTGGTGCTTCTGGCATCGCAAGCTTTTCAAACCTTCCTTCCATCAGGAACTATTGCTATTCAGTCAGACAATATGTCAGTAGTCTGGTACATCAGCAAACAAGGGGGAACCAAGTCCTACCCATTGTGTCGAGAAGCCATGAGAATTTGGCAGTGGATGATAGCTTCAAACCGCTTTCTGATTGCAACGCATATTTCTGGGAGTTCCATTGTGATTGCGGACAAGCTGAGCAGATGCATCCTAGAGCCTCATGAGTGGTCCCTCAATCCTACCATTGTGACGAAGATCTTCAGCCACTGAGGCCAGGCTTGCTGCGACCTATTTGCCTCTCCAGCATACCACAAATGCACCAGCTACTTTGCCCTAATTCCCCCATAGGGGTAGTCCCTGAGGGACAGTCTAATTCACAATTGTCCCACGGGTCTTCTGTATGCCTTCCCTCCCTTTACCCTGATCCCCCAATTTCTAAAGAAAGCCCTTCTTCTGAGAAGCAAAGTAATCCACATTGCTTCTTATTGGCCTCGACAAGTTTGGTTTCCCTTCCTTTGGCCTCATCTAGTAGATCACCCATGGATTCTGGATCCAACTCCAGATCTGATTTCACACCCACAAGAGTTGTCTCACCCAAACACCTCCAGTCTCAAGCTGACAGCTTGGTTTCTCCACATCCAATAATCACCAGGCAGAATACTTTACCTCTCCAGTGCGTGATATCCTTCTGGCTTCACATAAACCAGCCACCAGGAAAATCTTTCTCAGCAAGTGGAAAAGGTTCCTTATTTGGTCCTGACAAAGAGAATTAGACCCTTGTTCAGCCCCTGTTAGTGTGGTTTTGGATTACTTATCAAGTCTTCTCCATTCAGGAGCAGCAGCCTCAACCATTTGAGTACACTTAGCTCCCATATCAAACTTCCATAATGGGTTTCAAGACTCATCTCTAATTTCCCATTGTCTCTGCAAAACTTTCTTAAAAGGTGTCTTGCATATTAGCCCACCTTTCAGAGAACCCGTTGAACCTTGGAATTTGACACTAGTACTTCAATCCCTGACATGTTCACTCTTTGAACCTGCTTCCACTTGCAATCTTAAGTTCCTGTCCTGGAAATCCCGATTTTTGATAGCTGTCACATCAGCCAGATGCATCTCAGAGATTCAGGCCTTGTGTATTAAATGCCCTTACATGGTATATTATAAAGACAGAGTATCAGTCTGGACCAGTCCTTCCTTTCTGCCCAAGGTTATCTCAGATTTGACAATTAACCAAGCGATTGACATGCCAGTCTTTTCCCCCAACTATTCAAACAAGGGAGAGTACTGTCTCCATTTGCTGGATGTTCATAGACAGTTACGTTTTTACCTGAAAAGAATGAAATTAGTACGAAAATCAGACCAGCTATTCGTGTCCTATTCAGGCCCGGAATTGGGAAACCCTGTCTCAAAAGTAACCTTGTCCAAATGGCTGAGAAACTGTATATCCTTGCTTTACCAATGAAATAAAATTTCTTTACCAAGCAAAGTCAGACCACATTCTACCAGGTCAGTAGCAACTTCTGTTGCTTTTCATGCAAAGGCTTCATTGAATGATATTTGTGCAGCTGCAACTTAGGCTACCCCTCATACCTTTATCACTCATTATAAATTGGATTTGGCCCCCAGGGGAAGAGCGTCCTTTGGTTCAAAGGTGCTCAGGAACATCCTTCCATAAGAGCCTCCCAGGACTAAAATTAGCTAGGGACTCTGTCCCATCAGAAAGGAATGAATGAAGATTAACAACATCAGATAAAGAAGTTATGTTCTTACCATAACATTCCATCTGTGTTGTTCATCTTCATTCATTCATTACATCCCACCCTCCTTCCCCTCCAGAGGCTCCTGGGGGATTGACTTGGGTCCTACTTCTGCGTTAGGGTTTCTGTCAGAGACAGCCTCTGCTATCCTTATAATTGGCAAACTCGATCTGAGATAACAGGGAGAGGGACATTGTGGGTAAAAGCTTAGCTCAAGAGTTTTTTTGGCTGGCACAAGCTTGTTACTAGACTGACTCAGTTCCGAGGACAGAACCGACACCTATCAGTAATGAATGAATGAAGATGAACAACACAGATGGAATATTATGGTAAGAACATAACTTCTTTTTCTTTTGGCTCCAACCCCATTCGGTCTTGAGAGCCTCCATCATTGATTTCTCCTTCTCTGATCCATCCTTTGGTTTTGGAGCCATTGAATTTGAAACCTCTGAGGATATCTTTCTTGGAACCAAAAATCCTTGCTTCTTCAACTCCACTGGTTTCCCTGAGTCTACCAGCACTGAGCACCTCAGAGCCAGAGGACTCTTGGATCCAAAGCACCAGCTCTTTGTTGGAGCCATCTCTTCCCCTTGGAGCATTGGTGTTAGATAGCTGGGTTCTGACTCCCCCAATGGGTGGATTGCCTTCAGGACAATGGCAGCCATTGGTCTGAGAGGGTCCTTTGTCAGATCCATCAGTTTCTGCTTCCCCTAGACACTCTACTTTTTGATGAAGTGGGGAGAATTTTCTCTATGCCTAGAGAACAGACAACTTTGCCCTCTTCAAATCAGACTTTCTTGTCTCATTCTGTTTTGTGTCCCGAGCCTCAATCATCCCTTTCACCAGGACAGCCAGTCCAAGCTACTCTCCATTCCACCCATCAGGGTATTATCTTTTCTGATACTTCTCTGGAGCATCCCACTGAAGAGGTCCCTCAGAGGAGAACATACAAAAGGAGGTGCTTAAACTTCCTACAAGAATCTATCACTGAGGACACTAATTTTGATGAGGGGGAAGGGTCCCCAAGATCACCACCTGATGATATCTCCTCTGGAGACATCTTGGAACTCCTTAAACAAAGAGATGGTTGGTCTCCCAATAACCCTTCCCAAGAGGAATCAGTGGTTCTGGAGGCTTTTGGGTCTGGCCCATCTACTTCTTGGGTGACTTCCTCCATCAATAAGCTTGTAGACCTGGTCTCTTAGTGTGTGTGGAAGGAGCCAGACACCATCAAGCCTATTCCCAAGGGACCAGAATGGGACCAGATAAAATTCTTGCACCTCCAAAAGACCGTCTGCACTGGAACAAAGGAGTGCCAGTTGATGCCATGGTTGTTGCTGCAATCACAAGAAAGGAACTAGTGGAATAGAGTTCCTCTGTCTACACCCTAACAGGGAGTCTAGGGTGCAGGACAGGTTTGGGAAGTGTGTCTGTGCATCAGTGATCTTTGCTTTAAGGTCTCTGAATTATTTGGCACATTTTACCAGACTTCAAAGAGATTTGATCAAGGAGCTTGTCAAATCTCTTTCAGGGGACATATCTTCTGAGGAAGGGAATACAATTTCCTCGCAGGTAGCTATCCTTTAATTCAATATCTAATTTGTCCATGAGGTTAATCCCTTATGCTGCAGAAGTTACCTCATGGGTGGTGGGTTCAAGCATTTCCATTAGGAGACATGCCTGGATGTGTTTGTGTGATTTTGAGGAACCATTTAAATCTTCTTTCATAGGTTCATAGGTTCATACTAGGCTATCTGCCCTAGGGCATTTATAAGCCTAGCCAGAGTGTGTTTGGCTTTCACCACCCATTTTAAATTAATTTTGATATGCCCTTTTTCGAGGTTAGTATACTGTGCCTCTGTCTACCAGTGACACAGAAGTGATACCCGGGGTAAACCTATGATCTCCCATCCACTCATCAAGATTCCTCTTGAAGAGAGTCAGTGAGAGACTCTGCCTAACCTGGACTGGGATTTTATTCCAGAGTGAAGGGAGCCTCTGGGTTATGAATCTGTCCCTCCAGCATGTCCTATTTATTTCAGTGCTGAGGTTCAAGTCTCTCAGCGTAGCTCGATGGGATTTGGATTTTCTGAGGTGCAGCATGTCCATTAATTCCGGGTTGGACATGGCTTTATACATCAGGCACAGATCGCCTCTGAGCAGGCGGTATGCCACTGAGTAGAGCTGGAGTTTCTTTAACCGAGCAGCATATGGCATCTGTTTGAGCCCTTTGATCCTCTTGGTGAGGTACTTTTGGGGTCTTTCCAGTTGCTGCAGGTGTTTGGTAAGGTACATCCCAAAAGGGGCATTGTACTCAATTATGAGCCTGATGAGGGATGAGTAAAGAGGCACGATGACCTGCCCTGATCTAAATGTGAATCCCTTCATGATTAGGTGGGCTATATAAAATGTTTTTCTAACCACTTTGGCCACGTGGTTGTCAAATGAGAGATTGCTATCAACTTGGGTCCCCAGGTTCCTAATTACTTCTTCTGTACTTAATGGATTACCACCTATGTGGTAATTTGTGGGCACTTTGTTTTTGCCAAAGGGGATGACTGTACACTTTTTGGTGTTTAGCTTGAGGCCATGGCTCTGGCACCAGTTGTCTGTTTCTATGAGGCCCTTTTGGAGGATGCTTGTGTCGGCTGGAGAGTCGATTATGGCGCCCAGTTTGCAGTCATCTGCAAACTTGGTCAGCCACAGTCCTTCCGTGTTGGCCTGTACCTCCGAGAAATATATACCGAGCAAGAGAGGTCCCAGGACTGAGCCTTGTGGGATGCCACTGGTAACTGGTTTGGAGTCTGACATGGCTCCAGCAATTCTAACCATGTGTGCTCTGTCCTTGAGCCAGTTTGCAACCCATCTAGTGACATAGGGGTTTATATTTAAGCTGGCGAGCTTATCTGTAATGCCCGAGTGGGGTATTGTATCGAAGGCTTTTGCGAGGTCCAGGTAGGCTGTGTGGACCACCTTCCCCTCGTCAATGGCCTTGGTGACTGTTTTAAAGAAATCGACCAGGTTTAAGAGGCAGGATCTGCCCTTAACAAAGCCGAACTGGGTAGGATCCAGTGTCTGTAGGTCCCCGATATCTTTATTTATGAGGTCCATGATGATCCTTTCCATAGCTTTGCAGAACAAGCTAGTCAGGCTTATGGGGCGATAGTTTCCAGGATCCGTTGAGGCACCACCTTTGTGGAGAGGGACCACTGTTGCTGTACGCCACTCTTTGGGTACATATCCTGTAGTAAGGCTGAGATTGAACAGTAGTTTTATGTTTAGGTTTAGCTCTTCTTGGAGTTCATGTAGGACGCAGCCCGGGACACCGTCTGGTCCCATTGATGCTGTGTTTTTTGCTTTGGAGAGGGCGGCTCTTACCTGAGCATCTGAGATGTCAGGGGGGCAGCACTCTGCTGGGATAGATATTTGCCCTTTTGGTGGGGAGGGGGGGGGGGGTTTGCACTGAACCTGTCAGCTAGGATGTTGGCAATGTCTGTGGGTTCGGTGTATTTTTTGTCATTTTGGACTAATTCTGAGCATATCTGGGAATTCCCACCCAGGTTCCTAACATAACTAAAGAAAGCCTTGTGATTATCCTTAGTGTCCTGTGCAATTTTTCTCTCGAAGCTGGCCTTAGACGATTTTATGAGTGCCCGTAGTTTTTTGCTAATACTGATCAGAGATGCCTTCCCTTTTTGGGATTTTGCTCTATCATGTAGTAGCTTCCTCCTTCTATTGTATAGTTTGTTTATGGCTGAGGTCCACCAGACAGGATGTTTGCCTTTGGAGGATTGGGTCTTGGTTTTATTTGGGATTGCATGATCCATGCATTCCTGAAGGTGTTCATAGAATGCGTTTATAAAGGATTCTGCGGTCTGGGCCGTATTTTCCACAGGCCCGGGGGCTTTGAAGGATTCCACCTCAGTTTTGAGGTGTGTGAAATTTGCTTTAGAGAAGTTTTTCACTGTGGTTTTCTGGGCAGGGGGTGGGGTCAGGATGTGAATATCCAGTGAGATTAGTGTATGGTCTGATCTTACCAGTGAGGGATACACTTCTGGTCTGGAGCATAGAGTCCCCATGTTGGTGATGATCAGGTCCAGTATGTTTTCCCCTCTTGTGTGAGTGGTAACAAGTTGTCCCATAGCATTTGAGTTTATAAATTCTAGGAATGCACCCTTTGACAGAACCTCACATTTTGGCCCCAAGGTAAAAGACACACTCTCCAGGTGCAAACAAGAAGGAAAGACCCTGTCTGCCATGGGCGTACATTTTTCTACTCCTCAAAGGTCATTTTCTAGGAACCAGCGAGGTTATAGAAAGATGTGTTCAAGAAATCCCAGGATCCTTTTCAGGAATCACATGAATATAGTTCCCCCAGAGGCAGAGGGGAGAACTCAAATGGAAGACACCATCCCCATGGTAGAAGTGGTCCACATAACCAAGGATCTAGACAGTCTTTCTCAGACAGATACTTTCAGTGCTCCTGGATGGAGGCCTGACTGTCCACATCTGGAGGCATTCGGGGGGTCATCTATCCCTGCACCAGAGAACCTGTCTAGATATCACAAAAGATTTATGGGTGCAGAAGATAATATCCAGAGGTTATGCTATACCATTTCCCCCATCCCCTCCAGAGTTCCAAAGACAATCCCCAATGTTCCACCTAGTCAGAGGGAAGCAGCTTCTCTAGAGATAAAAAAGCCACTAGAAAAAAGAGTCCTCTAACAGGTCCCCCCAGACCACAGAGGATCCAGAACCTACTGAAGATTCTTTTTGGTGCCAAAAAAGTCAGGGAGCTTGAGAGTAATTTTGGATCTCAGCAGACTAAATCAATCTGTTCACTATACAAAGTTCTGGATGGTCATGTTTCAGTCCATTCTGCCATTTCTGCACAAGGATGACTGGATGTGTTCAACAGATCTTCAAGATGCATTCTATCAAAATGAACAGGTGCTCCAGAAGATACCTATGCTTCTGGCTGGGAGACAGTTTTTACCCATTCAGAGAACTGCCCTTTGGGCTCACCACAGCCCCAAAGTGTTCAACAAATGTACGGCAGTCATAGCAGCTCTGATTCTGAGTGTTTCCTTATCCAGAGACTGTCTCCTGACTGCTCCAGCCAGGCATCAACTGAGTCAGAAAAGGGACTATTTACTCCAACTGTGCTTCAGTCTGGGAATATCAATCAATTACAAGAAATCTCAACTCATGCGACTTAGAATCTGGAGTTCATCAACAATCATCTGAATACAGTCACTCAAACAGCTTCTGTTCCTCTGTCTCAAATAGACACCATTCAATTCCTGGTCAGAAAGATAATTCAAAATTCTTCTCTTCTGGCATGACTGATACTTCAAGCCTTGGGCTCCATGGCAGTGGCAATCACCCTTGTATTACTTGCCAGGATCCATATGAAAATCTTTCAATGGATACTCGCCACTCAATGGTCTGTTTTCCAACACACATTATCCATACCAGTCAAAATTACTCAAGCATGCAAGAATTCCCTTATACAGTGGATGCAATCCAATCAACTCCACAAAGACCATCTTTTTTTCTTCCTCAACCCAAGGCCAAGGTGACCATGGACACCTCTCAGTTTGGTTGGGGGGCATTTCTTGGGAAGGACAGTCCAAGGCACATGATCCCCTGAAGAGGCTAAGATGCATATCAGTGTCCTGGAGATGAGAGCTGTCCTACTAGTGTTACAGCCCTTTGAAGTCACTCTCCCAATTGGGATTATAGCAATCCATACAGACAACATGTCAGTAGTCTGGTACACCAAGAAATGGGAAACCAGCTGTTACCATTTTTGTCAAGAAAATATGAGAATATGGCAATGAGCGATCTCTTCCAATTGCTTTCTAATAGCAATGCACATCCTGGGGAAATCCAATGTGATTGCAGACAAGTTAAGCAGGTCCATTTTGATGCCTCAGGTGTGGTCTGTCAATGTCAACATCATGGAGAGAATATTAATTAATGGGGCCAACCATGCTGCGATCTGTTTGCCTCTCCCTTCAGCAACAAATGCAGTAGGTTCTATGCCCTGATACCCCCACTGGGGGAGTCACTGAGAGATGGTTTACTATATCTGAATTTCGAGCCTTGTCCTCTAAGCCTTCTTATTTAATTTTTCACAAGGATATGGTTTCTTTACGGACCAAGCTATCCTTTTTACTAAAGGTGGTTTCTGAGTCTAATATTAATCAGGTCATTAATCTTTCAGTGTTCTTTCCAAACTTTTTGAACAAACGCAAGTATATGTTACATTTGTTAGATGTGCACAAACAATTGCATTTCTACCTTCACAGAGCTAAGGATCTAAGAAAGTCCAAGTAATTTGTTTCCTTGTCTAAGTCAAGACTAGGCAAACCAGTATCTAAAGTTACTTTTGCCAAATAGCTAACTGATTGTATAAGCTTTGTTTATCAAAAAGTGGGTTCACCTTTACCAAAACCACCCAGAGCACACTTCATCAGGTCTATGGCAACTTCCCCAGCCTTTTTGTCCAGAACTTCCTTGGATGATATTTGTGCAGCAGCAATGTGGGCTCATCCTCATACTTTTATTGTTCATTACAAACTGGATCTGGTCTCTAGGGGAAGCCCAGCCTTTGGCTTACCAGTGCTCTGGAATATCCTTCCTTAGAGTCCTCTCAGGTTTAAGGTAGCTGGGGACTTTGTTCCAACAGATGAGGAATGAATAAAAATGACAACATCATATTAAGAAGCTATTTTTAAATTTGCATCTATGTTGTCCATTTTCATTCTTCCTCAACTTCCCACCCACCTTCCCTCTCCTTGTTCTACTTTTGGAGAGATTGAAGAGTATTATAGGAAACTCTGTTTCTTGTTTGAGCTCCAGCTGCTGTTCTTTACTTATTTTCCACTGCTCTGTTAATCATATGGGCAGCAAACTAGATCTGAGGTATGTTAGGTTGGGGGCATTATGGGTAAAGGGAGGAGCTTGTGAGCCCAGAAATCCTACGATCTCGAAGAAGTAGACAAATCAGATCCAAGGGTCAGGTCCAAACCAAACAGCTGAAGAAGAATGAAAATGGACAACACAGATGTAACACTATGGTGAGTACATAACTTTTTATTTTCTCTTAGATATGTATTTGCTGTAAGATGTGAAGGGATAAAAATGATCTGTTAATTTATTATTAATTATATTAACAATTGTGTTTTTCTAAGTAAAGTTGGTTAAAAATAAATGCAACTCAATGTATTCAGAAAATTGAGACGTAATGGAATGGAACTCCACATTTTACTTAATCTAAAATAAAATGTTTTATTTATTTTAATAAATGATTTATTTTGCCATTTCTGACCTGTAAAAAATGAATTCTTTCTCTCTACACTAATAATTGTTTCGGCTTGAAAAGTGACTGGTGAGTGTAGAGATTAAGAGTTTCTCTATATATTCACAGTTAAGGGGAATTATTTGGTATTCTCTTTGTTTTTTTGTTTGCAGATAGTATTTCTGAGTGTTTTCAATGAATATGACTGCCTGTGCAGAAGAATAAAGTCACACAAAAGACCGGTATCACTACTCATAATGACCATCACCAACACAAGGTAGGGGACTGTTTTAAAGATGTTATTAAGTTTGTGACACAGAATTTAACAACTTTAACTGAGTTCTACTACTGCTACAAAGAAGGTAGTTGTGGTTATGAAGAAAATTAAATGAACTGAAGTGAAAGTTATCTTTCTCCAGGAGACCGATATTAAGGGTAATTAGAGTGTGGAATTATGAAATGCTGGAAAGGCTGGGGTTATATCTGTGGTTCTAAGTCATCTAAAAGATTATTATATCAATATCTTGGTTGGTCACTTTGGAAAGAGGTGAAGTGCTCCACAGAGAAGTGGCTAGTGTTTAAGATACAAATACCCAGGTGTGTGTGTGGGGGTGTGAGGTATTTACGGAATTTCTGCAGGCCAAGGGAAGATGTACCAGAAAGTGTGTAAAGATTTTTAGGATCATGTTAGTGTGGTCAAGAATCCTATTACCCTGGTAATTGTTATGTGGATTTACCATTATGGATCCGCTAAGGGGAAAAAACAGCTCCATAAGACTATACAGTGTCTGAATCACTCCGTAATGGAAATATATCTAATGGACGAATGGAGGTTCACATACTTCTCAGTTAAGGATTTTACATTTTGTGGGACAAAAGGAGGTACTGCATGTTGTCTCACCTTCTGGATGTTATACAACAGACAAGTGAGTTTGCTAACTTGAGCTGAGCACCAGCATGGGGTTCTTTCAGATCATAGTTTGATCCACTTAGAGTTAAAATATATTATTGAAAATAAGCAATAGTGGTGCTGAAAACTAGACACATTACTTCTTAAATCAGTGATGAGTAAGAAAACTCAGTGAGTAGTTGATGGGTAACAATAAGACTCATTTATATATATATATATAGATATCCTGGATGTTGTACTGGTAAGTTTTTAAACAAGATGTCAGAATATTTACTTCTGCATTAAAAAGGGAGAAAGCTGAAAAAAGGCAGGATGATATCAGGGAAGTCAAAAGCAAAATAAGGCATACAGAGTCAAGTATTGCTGAATAACCTGAAAGAGCTAAAAGAAAAATGTGCATTACTATACTTGGAGATTTGAAAGAAATGGGCAGCTTTAGTTGCTTCAAGGTTTAGGTAATGACAAAGAGAAACCAGAGAAGCCAATCAGCATTTCAGAAACATGTACCTAATAGACTCACTCAGATCTGGAAAAGCCCCAGGTTCATATGTCCTTACACCTGATTTTCCTCTAAGAAAGTTCAGAAGGAGCTTGCCCTGAAAAACTGGAATCTCTGTTTTTTGGATATGGATAACAAGATACAAACACTGAAAATGCTTTTAGTCCCTTTAGTTTTATATACAGGTCAGGCATATTTTTATCAACCAGAGATGTTGTGGACATGAATTAATAAAGAGTTGAAGGATTTTATTTGTGAGGGGGAAAGAACAAGGGTCAAGTGGGATAAGCTGATCCTTCCAGTAGAACAATGTTATTTGGTATTACCTGATTTGAAGTGATATTTTAATGCTATACAGTTAAGGCTCATATATATATATAACATATGCAGAAAGCTATAATTCAAAGTGGAAAGAGATAATGATGAAGTGGGGGGGGGGGGGCATTCAAGAAATAAAGAGAGAATGGGATTTGGGATGCAGATCCTTAAGGAGAATAACAACAGCCATACAGAATGAAAAGGAAACAAAAGTAGCATTGATCATGGAAATTGCTACACCCTGTGACTACAGTGTCTTGTGTACAGCGAGACACAAAGTCATAAAATATCGGGATTTGCAGGCAGAAACGAGAGCAATGTGGAAGAAAGATACCCAGACAGTTCCAACAGTAATAGGAGCAAAGGGTCTTATAAAAAAGAATCTACAGTCGTATTTAGATATGTTAGCAATGCATGTAACTCTATATGAATTGCAGAAGGAGTCATTACTGGGTACATTGTGGGTGCTGCAAAGAGCACTTCTGAGTGACATCAAAGATTGAAACAATACTAATTTCATGACCTTTAATCATACTTTGACTTAGGAATGGGGTCCATTCCTGTCATGGTATTAGAAACCCAAAAAATTAGATGAAATTAAAAGAGTGAAGCAGTATTATATTCATAAAGTAGTAGAAAGTATTCTAAAAACTAAGTTAACACAAGAATGGAGAAAAGAGATTTTGCCAATAGGGATAACTGCAATTAGGCATACAGACAACAGGCAAGAAGGGGCTGGGATTTACTGGAGAAAACTGGCAAAGGAACCAAGGGATTGCAAGCAAATAACAAGAGAAGAAAATGTAAAGAGGCCATGAAGATATTTGTACTGCAGGCTAGAGAATGTCTTCCCTATCAGGGACTGATATCAGAGTATAAGCAAAGGGAATGGGAAAGAGGAATCCTGAGTTAAATACCTGCTCTGTTAGAGTTTTTGGTTGAGTCTAGAACAGAAACTGCTGTTAAAAAGGGATAATTAGTAGGGCATATAAAATATTGCATGATAACTAAAAGAATCAATAGCAGGAGGTTAGAAAAGATTGAGAAGAGAGACTGGATAAACAATTCACAAGGAAACAGCGGAAGGACATATGTATGGCTCCCAAATATGCAATTAAGTCTAGAAGATGTAGGATTTTTGCTAGGAAGTGTTTCCATAGTTTTTTATACCCTGAGAAGACTCCAAAGAATCTTTCCTCAGCTAGATAGCCAATGTTGAAGGTGCAATTGGAAAGAAAGAGGTTACCAGGAACATATGCTTTGGGATTGTAATGAGTTGGCAGATTTTAACAACTCCCTGTGGAGTACTTTGTCAGAAATATTGGGTGAGCAAATGGGTGTAACTAAAGATATTTTTTGTTTATTTTTGAGCTGGGATACAGGATCTGAATTGCCTAGACATAGTAAGACCATTTTCAATTCTGGTGGCTGCCCAAAAAGCAATTACTAGAAAATGGAAATCTAAGTCTAAACCAACTGTATTTTAAGTACTGAGCATTGAAACAAAGATAAAAGAACTGAAAGTGGGATCTTTAAAAAATAGCAAGAACAAATTACATAAAAAAATGGAAATTCTGGGATCAGTGTATGCAAAATAATGTTTTGGAGGAGGAGTGAGGCTTGATGGAAGGCAGGAATTGAATAATTTATGTAATGTTGGATGGATGATAATTATACAAAAGAATACACGTGCTGTATAATGTTTGCAACTGGGAATATGTTAATATAATTTGTTTTATTCCATATTAATGTATGTTTGCCTATCTATGATGTGATAATTCAATAAAGGTGTTAAAAAACAGAAGGAGCTTGCCCCAGTATTATTAAATGTGTTTAAGGAGAATGAAAAGTGGAATCAGTTACCTGGCTTAACTAGGTTTGCAAATATTTTTCTGCTCTGTAATCCCAGAATCTCCCTGCTTTCACTGGAGAGTGAAACTTAGATGTTTTACCTCATTATGTAGGAGATATGATGCTGTCAATTTTCATTTTATCCTCGAAATATGGGCTTGGTTCTGAGCATCGGAACTAACTTGGCCATTACTACAGCTCGCAGTAGCGAAAAAACTCTTGAGCCTAACCCTTATCCACAGTGTCAAGTGATTTATTTTATATATATATATATATATATATATCTTTTTTTTATTTATGTATTTTATTCTGAATGCTTTCCTTCTTATAGCTAATTTAATAACTTTATAACCCTTCCCACTTCATTCTTTTCATCTTGTACTCTCCTTCTTTCTTTCCTCTTTGTACACTTTGGTGTAATCTTAACTATCATTGCTGATAGTTTTGTTTTTCTTCTTTCCCTAACTGTTTAAAAAAATCTGTTTATTGTTCTTAGTAGTGAGTGTTTTCCATTTGTGAGTACTTTCTCCTGTGTGTGTGTGTGTGTGTGTGTGTGTGTGTGTGTGTGTGTGTGTGTGTGTGGCATATAGCTGTCTTTTTTTGCGCCACTGTTTATTAAAATTATGACTCACAAATCTAAAGTCCCTTCTGGCTTCAAAAAATGCCAGAAATGTGGACACAAAATTCCTGTGCCCGATTTGCATTTATTGAGTGTTTATTGCTTGGGGCCTGTTCACCTTCAAGAGGACTATGCTGTATGTCATGGTTTCAGTCACAAGGCCTTAGTATAAAGAAAATAAAAACTAATTTTGAAGGGTATTATTTCATCAGCCTTCGGTGAGGCTATATCTGGCTCAGAAAAGGCCAAGATAAAGACAAATGTGTCTTCCCCTTCTTCCTCCACTAAGATGTTTGAGAAATCAAAGAAGAAAAGTCTGTCAGTGCCTTCTACTCCCTCAAAACCATCTTCAAAAAGATCAGGGTCCTTGGTTCTATTAGAATCCATGGAACTGACTGACTCTATAACCAAAACATTGGTTCCAAAGGGATCTATGGAACTGAGACTATCAGAATAGACTAAAGCTTGACACCTAAGATGTTGGTGCAGGAGCATCCTGAATCTTCCACACCAAAATTACCAGTGCAGTTAACTCCCTTGTTGCTGACTATCTTGGTACCGAGTGAGCATTTTGAGGAGCAATCCATTATGGTTCTCCAAGAATGCCATATTCTTCCTCGATTGACCCTTTCTAGGAAGACTGCCTTCACCCTTTCTGGAAAGGCCAGAGTCGCCCTCCATCCTTTCTACATGTTCCACCAAAAGCTTAACTGAGGATGATGTGGAGAGGCTGGTAAATAAGATACTCTAGGTGAGAGGATTGTCAGGTACCTCTTCGGCTCCAGCCCTCATGGGTATAGGAACCTAACCTTCCTTGACCCCTCCAGTTTTTCCTCCTCTGCCTTTATTTGAAGCCTTAGAGTTTTTGGCTTTGAGCTACCCAGCACCAACTGCATACGTTCCAGAGATATCCCTGTCTTTAGAAACAGTTCTTACTCTGAGGTCTTTGGTCCAATCGGATCCAGAAACATCTTGGAGCAGCAGCTGTCCTTTCAGCTTGGAGGTCTCTGAGTCCTGTCGACTCCTATTTTTTCAGAGCCTTCTCTGCACCTTGGAGCATCGTCAAGGATCACCTTGGCTCTGGCTTCCATCTTGTGAGCTGTCTCTTCGGAATGGGGAGTGACCACAGTTCTGAGGCAGTCTTTCTTGGTTCCAGGCTCCCTTCCCTTTTCATGGGGCCAGCTTTTGAGGTGATGTAGAAAGCCCTTTCTGCCACAGTCAAACAGTCAGCCCCTTCCACTTCAGAGTGAATATCACTTTTCTCCTCACGCCCAGATATTCAACCCACGCTCCCACTGGGTCAGCGGGTGCCGAAACCACAGGAATGCCAGATAACAGTTATTTCCTCTTCTGATACCTCCCCAGACCACATCACTGAGGAGGTCCCTAAGAAGAGAAGGTGTAAGAGGAAACATCTGGATTCCTCAGAGCAATCAATCACTGAAGACACCAACTTTGATGAAGGGGTGGGATCTCTGAGGTCACCCTGATGATGTCTCTTTTGGAGACATCCTGGAAATATTAATTAATGGGTTGACTGGAAGTCCCAAAGTCCCTCTTCCTAGGAGTCAGTGTACCTGCAGGCTTTTGGCACTCAGCCATCTACCTCTTGGGTGACTCCACCTGCTAATGAGCTCATTTAGTTGAGCTCTCAGAGGGCATGGAAGTCCCCTGATACCATTGAACCTATCCTCAGGAGACCTGACAAAATTCCATTCACACCTGAACACAAACAGTTCTGGGCCAAACGGTTAGCTGTTGATGCCATGTTCATGGTGACAGCCACAAAGAAGGAACTGGCTGAGGAGAGTTCATATATTCATCCACCCAACAGACTGTCTCTGGCAATGGATAGAGTTGGAAAGTGAGTTTAGGCATCATTGACTTTTGCCTTAAGTTCTTTGAATTTTTTGGCACACTTTACCAGACTAAAAAGGGATCAGGTCAAGGAGTTATCACATACCCTGGCAGGAGCCATTTCTGAGGAGGTCCAAGAAAAGGTTGCTTTCCAGTTGGCAACTCTGGAGTCTGTGCCTAATTCATCCATGAGGCTCTTTGCTCATACAGCCAAAGGGACCACCAGAGTGGTAGTTTCAGGCATTAGCATTAGGAGATTTGCCTATGTGACTTTGCAGAGCCATTTAAGTCTTCTTTCATCAGTGCACCCTTTGATAGATCATCCCTTATTGGCCCAAAAGTAAAAGAAACATTATCCAGCTGTGAGAAAGATGGAAATACCCTTACTGTGGTGGGCATATGTTTTTCCATCCCCAATGATCCTTTCCCAGGAATCAGGAAGGGTAGTGGGAAAATGTGGTTCAAAAAGTCTCAAGGGCCTTTTCAGGACACACATGCCAGGTCACTCCCCCAGGGGGATAGGTGGGACTTTAATGAAAGACACCATCCATGTGGCAGAGGTGGCCTGCAGAACCAGGGTTTCAGGGGTTCTTTCTCTGGTAAACCCTTCCAGCACTTTGGAAAGGAGGCCTGATTGTCTTCCTCTGGAGGCAGTCAGGGGACACTTATTTCTGCACCAAAATGCCTGGCTACAAATAACACCTGATACTTGGGTGCAGAGGATCATATCCAGAGGCTATACAATTCCCTTTTCTCTTCATCCTCCCATAGGCAAGAAAATCCCTAATGTTCCACCCAGTCAGAGGGAACAAGAAATCCAAAAACAGCTAGAAAAAAGAGTCATCCAAGAAGTCCCACCAGACCAGATAAAGTCCAGAATTTACTCAAGATTCTTTTTAGTGCCAAAAAGACAGGGGAGTGGAGACCAATTTTGGTTCTAAGTGTACTGAACAAATCAGTTTGCCAAACAAGTTCTGGATGTTCACAGTACAGTCCATTCTTCTGTTTTTGGAAAAGGACAACTGGATGTGCTCAATAGATCTTAAGGATGCATATTACCATAGAAAATGGATAAGTGATCCAGACATTTCCTCCACTTCAGGCTGGGAACAAGTCACTATCAGATCAGAGTTCTGCCCTTTGGTCTCACCACAGTCCCCAGGGTGTTAACCAAATGTATGGCAGTATTAGCAGCTCACTTGCAACTGCAGGGATTCACAGTATTTCTTTAGCTAGATTACTGGCTTATTACTGCTCTGACCAGGCATCAACTGATAGAAGCAAGAGACTATGTACTTTACATTTGTTCTTCTCTGGGAATAGCTGTAAATTACAAAAAAATCAAAACTGATCCCAACTTAGAAGTTACAGTTCATGGGAGTGCTTCTAAATACTCAAACTTCCACAGCCTCTCTTCCCCTGTGAGATCACACAAAATCAGAGGTCAGGTCCAGAAAGCAATCAGCAGCAGGAAAGTAACTGCTTGTCTAGTCCTACAAGCATTAGGCTCCATGGCAGCAATGATAACTCTAGTTCACTTAGCCAAGATATCACATGAGAATACTCCAATGTTTGCTAGCGTCTCAATGGACAATGTTGCACCAACCCATGTCGGACCTGATTTTGATAACCAATCTTTGCAGAAAAGATTTAACTTGGTGGATACATTCCAAAGACATTCTTCTAGGCTGCCCCTTTGTCCCCTCATAACCCAAAGCCATAGTGACCACAGATGCCTCCCAGATGGGGTGGAGGGGGGCATTATTTGAGCAAGACTGTCCAAGGCACTTGGTCCCCCACAGAGGCCAAATTGCATATCAATGTCCTGGAGCTAAGGGCAGTGCTTTTAGTGTTTCAAGCCTTTCAAACTGTTCCTTCTTTGGGGACAATTGCAATCCAAACAGACAATATGTCATTAGTTTGGTACATCAGCAAACCGGGAGGAACCAAGTCTTATCCCCTATGTTGAGAAGCACCCAGAGTGTGGCAGTGGGCAATCTCTTCCAACCATTTACTGATAGCAACACATATTCCGGGGGGAGTTTCAGTGCGATAGCAGACAAACTGAGCAGATGTATTCTAATGTCTCATGAGTGATCTTTTAATCCAAATGTAATGGAAAATATTTTCTGTCAGTGGGGTCAGCCTTGCTGCGACCTTTTTGCCTCACCTCTAAACAACAAGTGCAGTGACTACTTTGCCCTGATCCCCCCCCCCGGGGGGGGGTCAGTGAGAGATGATCTTCTACACACTTGGCCCTCCAGACTGCTGTATGCCTTTCCCCCAATCCCTCTAATTCCAAAATTCCTATAGAAAACAATCAGGCTGAAGAGCAAAGTTATCTTCATTGCACCTTATTAGCCTTGATAGATATTGTTCTGCTTTCTTTGGCCTTATCTGATTCAGTAGGCTTGGATTCTGGACCTGGTTCCAGACCTTTTGTCCCATCCAGAGAGATTACTCCATCTAGACATTATGAACCTCAAACCGACAGCTTGGTTTCTTCAGTTTCGTTAATAGCCAGGCTAGCTTCACTTTCTTCCCTGGTACGTCATATCCTTTTGACCTCTTATAAGCCAGCTATGTGCAAACTCTATGCTAGTAAATGGAAGAGGTTTACCCTTTGGGCTTGTGACAACAATATTGATTCTTTTTCAACACCCATTGTTAAAATCCTGGAATTTTTTTGGTTCCCTTTTCAAGGCAGGGTCTTACCAGTCTACCATAAAAGTTCAATTAGCAGCTGTTTCTAACATCCATAATGGTTTTGAAGGATCTTCCTTGGTCCCTCATAAGCTATGCAAAACCTTCTTAAAAGGAATGCTCTTACTAAAACCCCTTACAGAGATCCTACTCAACCTTGGGATCTGAACTTAGTGTTACAAACCATTGTTCAACCTCCCTTTGAACCATCATCTGAATGTGATCTAAAGTTTTTATCCTGGAAAACTATATTCTTAGTGCAATAACTTCTGCCAGAAGGTTTTCAGAAATGCAAGCCTTATCATGTAGTCCTCCTTACCTGATTTTCCACAAAGACAGTTTCACTGAGAACCAATCCTGACTTTTTGCCTAAGATAGTGTCAGAGACTAATATCAATCAGACTATTAATTTACCATTTTTTTCCTAATTTAAAGGTGAATACAGCTTACATTTATTTAATATTCACAGTTATTATGTTTTTACCTATACAGAACTAAGAATTTAAGAAAATTAGAGCAACTATTTGTGTCATTTTGGTCTACAAGAGTAGGACAACCAGTGAGCAAAGTGATGATAGCCAGATGGCTCAAAGATTGCGTTTCTTATATCTATAATAAAAAGAAAATTAAATTGTCTAGGCCTGTAAAGGCACATTCTACAGGAGCTCTGGCTAATTCAGCAGTGTTTCAATCTAGAGCTTCTTTGAATGATATTTACGCAGCAGCAACTTGGGCTTCTCCTTATACTTTTATTACTCATTACAAACTGGATCTGGTCTCCAGAGGAAGAGCATCATTTGGTTCAGTGGTGCTCAGAAATATCCTTCCTTGAGTCCTCCCAAATTCTAAGGTAGCTGGGGACTCTGCCCCATATGTTGAGGATAAAATGAAAATTGACAACATAACATAAAGACGTTATGTACTCACCATAATGTTCCATCTGTATTGTCCATTTTCATTTATCCTTGACTTCCCTCGCTCCTTCCCCCATCCTTGAAGGTTTTGGTGGAACGGGTAATGGACCTATCTCACTAGGAATTTTTGTTATATGTTCCAGATATGGACTCTACAAAGGCTTTTGTTTATTTTTCACTCTGTCTGTCTTTCTGCAAACTTGATCTGAGGTAATTAGGAGAGGAGCATTGTGGGTAAGGGTTAGGCTAGAGAGTTTTTTGGCTACGGTGATCTGTAATAATGGCTTAGTCAGTTCCAGTGTTCAGAACTGAGCCCACATGTCGAGATAAATGAAAATGGACAATACAGATGGAACTTTATGGTGAGTACATAACTTAATTTTACCTGAGGGAGAACAGGAGAGTGATTTTGTCAGATTAAGGTGCAGTTTGCAGAGAATAGCCCAAAACAGCCTGAAGCAAGGGCAACAATAGTACTACATTTGAAAAGTGCCTTCAGATCGGTAAAATGGAGCTAAATGTGAAAACTCTGGAAAAATTCAAGCTACCAAATGTCTTTATCTAGAAGGATAGGATATTATTTAATAGCTCCACCACTAGGATATAAACAAATGCCGTATTCTCATTTTGCTTTGATCTGTTTAGGGTCATGTCCCAGAAGCATCTGTTCTGTCTTTCTCCTAGTTCACACTAGTTTTCAAACCTCTTGTAGAGTGAGTGAAATAGGGGTATGAGAGATGACAGTGAGTAATTCCTAGTCCTTTCCTTAGACCATTCACACCCTTATGGTTTGCAAAGGATAAAATACCCAAGGAATCTGTGATTAAATTATTTGAGGCTATTCAATGTTTCTGAAGTAATTCATGCCTTTATCCTAGTGAGCATAAACCTCTGTTCTTTTCCCATTAAACAAGAGTTATATGGATAGAGTAATGAAGCCCTATGTTCCCCTAATATAAGTTGTACAGAAATGTGAATATCTTGGAGTTCAAATGTATATGAAATGCATATGATGCTGGGTAAGAACTCTTAACAGGATTCTCACTGATGTATATAAGAAACTAAACAATTAGAAAAGGCGGAATCTCTCAAATCTGCATTAAATTTGGGTAGTTAGAATGGCAGTACTTAAGCTTCCCTTAAACTGCAACTTCTAAATATATTAAGACATTTTCAAAAGAGATTATGAACTTTACCTGGGAATTAATTAGTATGAAAACAATTGTCTCACAAGAAAAGGGTGGAGTGGGTGTACAAATTTTAAAAAGTTGTGCTAGGGAAGAAATTGAAAGGCAAGTACTCAAAACCAGAAATCAAACTCATCTAGTCTGGTTCTGCCCAGAGATGGAAATCATATGGGAATACCATGGCAGGCCAGATGTTATTGATGCTACCAAGGCATGGGAACCTTTGGAGCTACAGGAATGATTTGAAAGACAATTCTCTACCCTTGATTGCACAAGATATACATGCAAGCTCATGAAGCATGTTTGGAATAGACAATTTGATACAATAGATGGTAAATAATTACACTGGACCAACTGAATAGAAAATGGTTATATTTTCTGAACAGATATTCAGGATAAGACATGCACTGACTCATTCCCAGAACAAAGGGAAGACATTTGTAGTGCATGGAGTGCTGTGATTACACACTAAAATCTGTGAAAAGACTAGCTTGCTAAGCACCTTTCTGATGTCAGAAAGTTGCTTTAACTGTTGTTAATCACCCCCTCAGTGCTGTTAAGCACCACTCTCACACTTGTGCATTAACAGTACTCAATAATCACAACAGAAGAGTGGCAGGAAGACATTAAACAGTTTTTTTAGTTTCTCTCTCAAATTTCTTGACATCCATGTCAGGAACACATTCCGTCTTGGTTATAATCAGAGACCAGATCATAATCCTTTCTATGACTGCAATATTTGCATCTGTTTTGCATTCTACAAGAAGAAGATATAGAAGGAGGATTAATATTAAAATATATTTCTTATTTAAATCCCTTGTCCAGGAAATCAGTACTGAATAAACAGTGCAGAAATAAAAAATGTGAAAGCTGGGCTATGTGTGCTATTGTAGGAAAAGATTGGTATAACATTTTGAATGAATGGTATCTGTTAATTTCACCCACACTCTTTCTCACCTCTACTCTGTTCAAAATGATACATGGCTGGCAACATTCCTCAGCCAGACTAAATGACAAGCATCATAAAAACTCGGGCAATGGTGGAGCTGTAGCCAATATAAGGCAGATTACCTGTATATAATATGGAGATGTTTGCCAATAAAGAAATGTGGGAAAAAGCTTCCCATGAAAACACCTGACTGTGTAAAAATAATTGGAAGCCGACCTGGTTATCATTTTTATTGGCTTCCAGGAGACAGAGTTGCATTCTCACCAATGTACAATGTATTAATTACTTATAATTGAATTATATATATTCTGTTAAATCAAGCCATTTTCTTCAGACAATGGAAAAGTACACTGAAGACTAGAGTAAACAAATTAATGTCTGTGTCCATAAACACAAGCTATGACAGTGACAGAGTATCAGAAGAGTTTTGGTATACATTTTTACAATGTATGGACTTCCCACTACCCTGTATGATTTTACTTTAATATCAATATATGCTCAGTGTTTATTTCGTAGAATACTCCTCATAACTTAGTTACTGTGTGATGTTATTCAATATGATTGTACTTCTGTGGTTTAGTAATACTATATATTTTTCTGCAACTGTTGTGAAGATTAATACAAAATCTAATGTCTTTTTCCATTCTTTCCTCAATGGATGGATCTTCGGATCTGACATTGGATCTGGCCATGGCCACTTCCAAGCTTTGGATCTGGTGCTCAGGCTCTTCCCTTTAAACCCTGTGAATAGAACTGGCAACCTTACATCTTGTTTGCCGCTTGAAATTATACAGTGGGTCTTGGTGCTCAGGAGAATTTAGTGTAAAATCTTTGAATTCTTCTTTTTGATAAGTAATTTTAAATTCTTTCTCCCTTTCTCATAGTTATAACCTTACATCTTGTAGTTTCCCTCCTCATTCTATTTTTTTAATAATTATCCCTGTATAGCTGTATTAATCTTTCTTCTTTACTTTTTTCCTTACACTAATATTATATATAAAAACTGACTTTTACACACACACACACACACACACACACACACACACACACACACACACACACACACACACACACACACACACACACACACACACACACACACACACACACACATTTCTTTTGTTTCTCTCCTTCAGCATTATGTCAGACAAACCTTCAGCTTTTAAAAGTGTATTGCTTGCCCCCTAAGTTACCAAACTCTTAGGCTTTTGAGAAAGAGATCTGACCTTTTAGAAGTGGATCCAACCCATCCCCATAGAATCTCCCAGGGTCCAAGGCCTTTTCTTTCTGTCTCATTTGCACAGCCTGTTTTGGAAAGCTTTGAGCATATTCTTCACAGAGAATCCATCTCTGTTTCTGAGTCTTGTCTTGAACCTCCCACAGCAGAGGTCCCTCAGAAGCACAAGTGAAAAAGGAGGCATTGAGATTCCCTGAGGACTCTCCTACCACTGACACTGGCTTTGATGAAGGAGAAGGTTCCCCTAGATCCCCCCTTGAGAATGTATAATTTGGGGAGATTCTGGAAATTCTTAGACAGAGAGGTGGGTGGTCCTCCCAAAAACCTTCTCCAGAGGAGATAGTGCTCCTCAAAGTTTTGGGTTCTGGTCCATCTACATTTTGGGTGGATCCCCCCACCGATGAGATGGTAGACCTCATCTCTTTGAGGACATGGAAGGAACTGGGCATAGCTGAACCTATCCCTAAGAAGTCTGATAAATGTTTGATTGCTGCTAAAGATAGACTCCATTGGAGCAAGGGTCCTTCTGTAGATTCCATGATAGTGGCAGCAGCCAATAAGAAGGAGCTGGGAGAAGAGAGCTCCTCTGACCAGCCACCCAACAGAGAATCCCATTTGTTGGACAGATTCAGGAAGCATGTATATTCCTCATTTACCTTTTCAGTGACAACATTGAAATATCTCACACATGTCACCTGCTTTCAGAGAGATATGGCCAAGGAAACTGCCAAATCTTTTCCAGAGACTCTGTCTATGGATGAAAGAAAGGTTATTGATTCACAACTGACAACCCTACAATCCCTTTCTAATACAGTTATGCACCTACAAAGGGGCATTTCTTGAGCGGCTTGTATATGTTTTTCTATTAGAATACACTCCTGGATAGAGATTTGCACCTTTACAGAACATTTTAGAACATCCTTCTTCAATGCTTCTTATGATGGATCAACCTTGTTTGGTCCTAAAGTTAAAGTAACCAATTCCAAGAGTGAGAGGGATGATAAATCCCACTCTGCTGCAGGGATCAAATTCACAACACCTCAATGGATCTTCTCCAGAAATCAAAAGGCAGGTAAGAGGATGTAGTTTTGTACATCCCAGGGGGTTGCAGCAGACATTTTTGGAGAAAAAGCTCCGGGAGACAGAGGAGGAACTCATAACAGACTTCACCCAAAAGGAGGAGATGGTCCACAAAATCAGGACTCCAGGGGACCTTTCTCAGAGAAGCCTTTCCAGTGCTTCTGGATGGTTGCCCGACTTTCATATTCTGGAGACGGTCAGGGGGCACTTATCCCTGCAACCAACAACCTGGATGATCATCACTCAAAAGAAATGGGTGCAGAAGATAGTAACCAGAGGCTATATCATATATTTCCATAACCCCTCTTCATTTCAGAAAATAATTCCTGATGTCCCACCCTCACAAAGGGATGCAACCACTTCAGAAATGGAGAAGCTGCTAAGAAATTGAGCGATCCAAGAGGTCATACAGACCAGAAAGGATCTGGAATTTTTCGTGTGAAAGAAAAACAGGGCCCTAAGCCAATTTTGGATCTAAGTCAGCTTAACAAGTTTGTGAAACAAAATTTATGATCATGGTTCAGGCCATTCTTCCTTTACTAAGAAAGGATGATTGGATGTGCTTGATACATCTCCAGGATGCAGAGCCACCATATAAAGGTGGACACAGGCAATCCAGGAAGTATCTCCATTTCTGGCTGGTTGCCAGTCACTTCCATTGCAGAGCACTACCCTTTGGGCTCCCCAGGAATTCACCAAGTGGATGGCAGTGGTAGCAACTCATCTATGACTGCAAGGATCCTGAGTATTCCCATACCTGGGTGACTGGCTTATCACTACCCCTACCAGGAATCTACTCATTCAAGCTAGGGAATCCTTGCTCCAACTCTGTACAACCTTAGGAATCACAGTGAACTTAGAAAAGTTCAAGTTGCAACCAGTTCAGTCTATGGAGTTTATCGGAGCAACATTGTACACAGGATCTCACATAGCGACATTTACTCCTTCAAGAATCTCATCTCTTCACCAGCAAGCCCTTTAACTTCTATGTTACAGAAAACCACTGGCAAGACTAGCCCTGTGTCTTTTAAGTTCCATTGCTGCCTCGATCACATTAATGCCACTGTTCATATTTTACATGTGTGCCCTTCACTGGACTCTAACAGTGCCACGGTCAATCAGAGAACAACCTTTATCCTTTCCAGTGAGTCTGACAAACATATGCAGGGCACACGTCCAATGGTGGTTAGAGCCTCCACTTGTAATGCAGGAATGGCCTTTCATTCTGCCCTTTCCGCAAACTATAGTGACCACAGATGCTTCCCATCTGGAGTGGGTGGGGGCATTATCTGGAAAAGACAGTTTAAAGCATGTGGTCAAGGTAGAGGCCAATCTTCACATCAATATCCTGAATTTGAGAGAAGTTCTCCTAGTGCTGTAGGCCTTTCAGGACTCCCTCCCCATAGGTGTGCTCTCCATATAGATAGACAGCATGGCAGTTGTCTGGTATATCAACAAACAGGGAGGAACTTGCTTTTATCCTCTGTGCCAGGAGGCCATGAGAGTGTGGCAATGGGTGATAGCTTCTCATCACTTTTTGACTGCAATGCATATCCTAGGGAAATCCAGTGTATTGGCATCCTGCTCCCTCACCAGTCGTGCCTCAACCATTGGGGCTGACCTTGTTGCAATCTGTGTGCCACATCCCACAACACCAACTGCAAGAAGTTATTTATCTGCTGTAATCCCCAGTGAGGGGGAAGTCACCTCAGGATGCTATAATGCATCCTTGGCCTCCAGGTCTCATTTATGCTTTTTCTTTGACACCTCTGATTCCAAAGTTCTTACAGAAAACATTGGTGATGAAGGTCAAGGTAATCCTCATAGCCCCTTATTAGCCTCTACTGATGTGGTTTCCCTTTATGTGGCCTCACCTATCTCAACCACCTTAGGTTCTGGGCCTGAACCTAGATTTAATTTCTTACCCATTGGGGCTGCTCACCTGAATGTTCAGTTCCTCAAGCTAACCACATGGTTTCTCCAATTTCAGTGACAGTTCAGCAATCCAGGTTGTCATCTCCAGCTATACACATTTTATTTTCCTGTCAGAAATCTTTCAGTAAGGGAGTTTAATGCAGTAAATGGAAAAAGTTTTCTGTTTGAACTGTAGAGAATAATATTGATCCCTTTTCAGCTCCTCTTCCATCTATTTTGGACTTTTTTGCAGAACTTTTTCTAAGTGATGTCAGCTATTCCACTATCAAAGTTCAGTTGGTTGCAATCACTTCATCTCACATAGGAGAGAATCATACTGCCATAGTTTCCCTTAGATTGTCCAGTGCCTTTCTTCAAGGTACTTTCTTACTCCAGAATCCACTTAGAGATCCAATCCATCCATCAGATACTACCCTCCTTTTACATGCCCTGACCAGTCCTCCATTTGAACCTGCTGCAAAAATGGATCTTAAGTTTTTATCCTGGAAGACTTTACTCCTGGTTGCTCTCACTTATGCCAAGAGAATTTCAGAACTACGGACATTATCCTCTGTACTTAATTTTTCATAAGGGTAGAGTATCTCTTAAAACCAATCCCTTTTTCCTTCCTAAGGTAGCTGCAGAATAATCCATTAATCAATTCATAAATCTACTGGTCTTCTTCCCAAGCTTCTCAAACAAGGGCAGCTATACCCTGCAATTTGCTTGATGTTCAACACCAATTATGTTTTTATCTACACTGCACTAAGTGTTTCAGAAAATCTGATCAGTTGTTTGTATCCTTCTCCAATGCTAAATTAGGTAAAGCTGTGTCCAACGTTACTGGTTCTCAATGGTCTTCTCAGTGTAATTCATTTGTCTATCAGGAAAAAGGAATTCCAATCCTTTCTACTCTGAAAGCACAGTCTACCAGATCTGTGACTTCATCTACAGCTTTTTTTTCCAGAGCTCCAGTTGATGACACATATGCCGCAGATTTCTCGTCCAAGGTTCATACCTTTGTCTTCCATTACAAATTGGAAATGCAGTCTAGATCTGGGGCCTCTTTTGGTTCAGATGTGTTCTGGAATATCCTTCCATGAGACTTCTCAGGTACAAACGTAGCTGGTGACTCTGGCCCATCCATTGATGAAAGGATGGAAAAAACAAAACCAGATACAAAAATTAGTATCACCATAATAATATATCTGTGTTGTCTGTTTCCATTCTTTTCTCAACTTTTCTCCCACCTTCCACCTAATTATTCTGTTTTAGTAGTAATATGGTGTGGTAACAATTAATCCCATTCTGAAATGGACCTAACTGAACTAATTCTGGCTCCTGAAGACATTGTCTTTTTCTACCTCTTTTTCATTATTCAGGTTACCATGAATTAACTCATTTGCTCCTTTAAGACAGTTTACTTGTGTGTGTGTGTGTGTGTGTGTGTGTGTGTGTATATATATATATATATATATATATATATATATATATATATATATATGATTTATGGGTAGGGGGAGGAGCCTGAGCACCGGATCCAAAGTTTGGAAGTGGTCGTGGCCAGATCCGACACTGGATTCAAGATCCATGTATTGAGAAAAGGACAGAAACAGACAAAACAGATCTATTGTTATGGTGTGTACATAACTTTCAGTTTTTTTTTTATTATTTAAAAAAGGAATGATGCAGTATCTTACAAAGTTTGTATCTAATTTGTCTAGGATAACATTACTTCTAAGAAAATTGTTAGAGCAAGGTGTAGCCTGCGAATGGAGCAATAAATTGAAAATGAGTTTTACAATGCTCAGGAAATTATTTACAGATGTTCCAGTGTTATAATGGTGTGATATGAATAACTCAGTTGTGGTGCAAGTCAGAATATTATAGAAGCTGTGATCCTACAAGACAAGGCAGAATGGTGTATAAACTGTGATCCTACAAGACACTAGACGAGCTGCTTATAAATCAACTGCATTTACATATGCACAAAACTGATATGCTTAGATACTAAAGGAACTCTTAGCAGTAACACTTGGATGTGAGAAATTATGTGAATGTGCCTGCGGAAAAGAACTACAGGAGAAAACGTACCACAATCATTGCAAAGCTTATTTGGAAAGTCTTTGTTCAAGGTATCTCTGAGAACACACAGAATGTAACTTAATTTATAGAAGCATGATTTGAAAGTAAAAAGCAGATCAGGCATGGGATTTCACATAACAGTTATGCTCAGTGGAGCCTATTTACCAGAGAAGGAGGAAAAACTGTTAGAAGATATCACAGTTATCAATGACCAAAAAAAAAGGAAAAATAATTTCAGAGGTTTAGTAATACTCATTTAGGAATGCTACTGAGGGATGTTACAACAAAAGGTTAGACTGAGCAAAATCATCTTATTTCTATTCAAGGAAGTTGCATTCAGTGCTTGATGTTCAGAGCTGAGAAAATAACAGTTTTAGTCAATTAAGAATACAATACAATACTTGAAAGGATGCT
Source organism: Protopterus annectens (assembly GCF_019279795.1). Lineage (NCBI taxonomy): Eukaryota > Metazoa > Chordata > Ceratodontiformes > Protopteridae > Protopterus > Protopterus annectens. The sequence continues at coordinate 723,439,826 of NC_056735.1, read as the reverse complement.
AGTGTAACAAATTCCAGATAATCTATGGAACAATACAAATGTGACTTTTATCTTTTTCACAGGAGTAACTATGCATCTGATGTTGTTAATTTTCTTTCCATTCATCACTGATGGGTTGGTTTCAAGACCCTCAGAACCGTGTCGGCCTAATAACAAGCTTGCGTACACCAAAAACTCTGAAGCTAAGCTGCTACCCACAATGCCCTTCTCCCTGCTACCTCAGATCTCGTTTCCCGTGTAGCCATATAGCCGTGTTTCATCGAGCTCTCAAGCTAAGTGGTATTTTTTGATATTTTTGGATACATATCTCTTACCTAGTCACTTTCTAAAACTATCTCCTTTCTACTTTACTCATTTAGAATTATTTGTCACTTTCTCTTACCTAGCTCTACCCATTGGGTAATTCTTCTTACCATCACTGGTACGCCCTCTCCTTACCCTTGTGGTATCTCTTGATACGATTGTTGGTATCTTCCTTCCTCTATCTTTCCTGACTTTAGTAAACTTGTTGTTAGTGTGTTTGTGGACATGTCTGAGAAAAAAGGATCTTCAGTGTTTAAACATTGTACCTCTTGCAATGGTAAATTCCCTAATAGTGACTCTCATGTCGACTGCATTTATTGCCTGGGGGTTCCTCATCTCTCTGTTCAACACCCTTGTCAAATCTGTCAAAGTTTCAGTCTGTGGACGCTGAATGAATGCAAAAACAAATTGATTTTGAAAGGCCTTCTTGCTTCTCCTTTCTCAGAGGTCCAATGAAGGTCAAGAAACATTTCCACTCTGATTCCTCTTCACTCACTGGTGATAGAGGTAAGACACCTAAACATAGGACCCACAAAACTTCCTCGGAGCATAGACTTGCTACTTTGGCTCCGACTACTGCTGTTCCGAGCTCTGCTCCGAATACTCTTACGACTCAAGCTGCCTTGGATACTACCAAATCTTTGATGTCGGCGCGACCTTCAGCACTGACTCCTCCAGCTGCAGTACCAACCTCTGCCACTACATTGGAACCAATGACACTGACTCTGAATGCCCCATCAGCACCGAACCCTTTTACTGCACCATTGATCCCTTTGCTTCCTGTCTCCAAATTAGAGACTGCGATGCCATTAGCTCAGAAACCATGGACCCCTTACTCCCCCTGTTTGGATCCGTTCCTGGGTCAAATGTATAGCCCTTTTCTGGATCGACCCGACTTCCCTTCAGGAGTATCCACAATGTCCACCAGGAGTCTGACCAAACTTGATGTGGTGCGCCTGTTGTATCAGCTGTTAACAGCCACAGGGATACCAAATGCTCCAAAGACTCATCCCCCTCTGGGACTTGGGTTTAGCTCTCCTAGGACTCCTCTGTACCCTCTTCCTTCGGACCCATTGGCTTCAAAGCCCATTGCTCCAACATCTTTTGTGGAACCCCATTCCTTAGTGTCGACAGTGACTGTCACTGAGGCTCCGAGGCCATCCCTTTGGTTCTTGGTTCTGAAGGAAGCGTCCCTTCCTCAGACTCATGGCAGTGGGTCCTCAGTTCGGGCCATGCTTCTGAGTGTTTTATCAGTTCCGTTCTCAGATCCAGGGATAATGCCTGCCCTGATCCTGTTTGAGGCTCCATCTCTGGCAATGGTTCCAGCAGAGTGGGGTGTGACCCCGGTTCTGAGGTTGTCCTTCTCGGTTCCGGGCTTCCACTTCTCTTTGGGCGGGCCCGCTTTCTGGGTGACTGAGAGGGTGCTTGCTTTGGGAAGTGCTTTTCCGACGTTGGAACTTCATACTGCTCCCTCTGAGCTACAGCTACCATGAACCACCTCCCCGGGACACCGGGAGGAGTAGCCTCAGGAAACCCCAGTTCGGGGTACCACCCTGCTGAGTCTTCCTTGGATATTTCCACTGAAGAACCTCCTCAGAAGAAGACATGCAAGAGGAAGCACATGGACTCTCCTGAAGAGTCGTTGACAGAAGACATGGACTACGATGATGGGGAGGGGTCCCCATGGTCACCCCCGGATAATGTCTCCTACTGAGACATCCTGGAAGTATTAAAACAGATGAGTGGCTGGAAGCCCTCCAACCACTCCTCAGAGGAATCTGTATTCCTGCAGGCTTTTCGCTCCCGGCTTTCTACCTCTTGGGTGATCCCACCTGCCGACGAGATAATTCAGCTAGTCGTGCAGTATGCCTGGCAGAACCCTGACTCTATTGAGGCCATTCCCCGGAGACCTGATAAGATTCTTTCTCACCCGGAAGAGCATCCACACTGGTCTAAAGGTTTGCAAGTTGATGCTATGGTGGTGGCGGTGGCCACTAAAAAGGATCTAGCGGAAGAAAGTCCTACTGTCCACCCACTGAACAGGGAGTCTTGGGCTGTGGACAGGTTGGGGAAGCAAGTATTTGCTTCAGCAACCTTTGTGGTCAGGTCCCTGAACTACTTGGCACACTTCATGAGGCTGCAAAGAGATCTGATTATCGAACTTTCTGGATCCCTCACAGTTCAAGTTTCTGACGAGGCATGGGACAAGGTTGCCTCTCAACTTGCCACCCTTGAATCTATTTCCATTTCTTCCATTTTGCTGCTCTCTCACACAACCAAAGGGCAGCCAGAGCTGCGGGTGTAGGCATAGTCATGAGGTGTCATGCCTGGATGCACATTTGCAACCTTGCGGACTCCTTCAAGTCCTCCTTTTTGAATGCCCCTATTGAACCATCTTCCTTATTTGGTTCTAAAGTGAAGGAGATGCTAGCCAGGTGTGAGCAAGATGGAAATACTCTGTCTACCATTGGCCTACGTTATTCCAAGCCTCAACATTCCTTTTCCAGGAACCAGAGGAGTGGGAAAATCTGGCACAAGAAATCTCAGGATCCTTTCCATAACGCACCTGGCGACGATTACCCCAGAGGCAGAGGGGGTTTCAGTGGTGGAAGATGCCCCTTTAGGGGCAGAGGGGGTCTCCAAAACCAAGACTCCAGAGATTCCTTCTCTGGGCAGCTTTATCAATGCTCCTGCAGCATTGCTCAATTGCTTTCCTCTAGAAGCAGTCGGGGCTCATTTTTCTCTGCACCAAACTGCCTGGCACTCTATTACAAATGATCGATTATAATCTCCAGAGGCTACTACATCCCCTCTAACCTTCTGTCCCAAACCTACAAAAAACCTTCCTGATGTTCCTCCCAATCAAAGGGAAGAAGCGGCTTCAGAGATAACAAACCTGTGTCAGAAAAGAGTCACCCAACCAGTCCCTCCAGACCAATGCTCATCTGGGTTTTACTCAAGATTCTTTAGTGCCAAAAAAGACCAGGGACTGGAGACCCATCCTGGATCTCAGCCACTTAAACAAATCAGTTGTGCAAACCAAGTTCCACATGGTCACTATTCAATCCATTCTCCCTTTTTTTAAGGGAGGATGTTTGGATGTGCTCGATAGACCTCCGGGATGTGTATTATCACATCAAAACGGACAAACGCTCCAGGAGTCTCCTTCACTTCTGGCTAGCAGCCAATCATTACCAGTTCTGAGCCCTGTCATTTGATCTCTTGACGGCACCCAGAGTGTTCACGAAATGTCTAGCAGTGGTAACAGCTCATCTAAGACTTCAAGGATTCCAGATGTTTCCATGTTTGGACGATTGGCTCCTCTCCACCCCCACCAAGCGTCTTCTGACTCTGGCCCTCCGATACACCCTTTCACTAGCAGAGTCCCTGGGAATCACTGTGCACTGGGAGAAATCCAACTTAGAACCTACCCAACAGCTGGAATTTATAAAGGCAGTTTTTGATACTCAATCCTGTCTGGTGTCTCTCCCAGCTCACAGGCTTCAGAGGTTAAGATTGCAAGTGTATGTGATACTCTGTCAAAAGAAGGTGTCAGCAAGGGAAGTTCTCCAGGCTCTGGGGTCAATAACTGCAGCCATTCCAATAGTTCCTCTGGCAAGGTTTCACATGAAACTGTTACAATGGCTTCTATTGTCCAAGTGGTTTGCAAAATTTCACCTCCTAAACTTGCAGGACTCATAACCAACTCTTGCATGCAAAATCTCCTTTGGTGGATGAGGCCAGATGCAGAACTTTGGTGTCGCCCCTTTCAGCACCCTCAATCCAAAGTTGCTGTGACCATGGACACTTCCCTGATAGGGTGGGGGGGGGCATTTTCAGGGAAAGACAGTCCACGGCACGTGGTTGAGCTTAGAGGCCAACCTGCATAGCAATGTTCTGGAGCTAAGAGCGGTGCTGTTAATGTTGCAGGCATTGCATCCACTTCTTCCCCCTGGAACGATTGCAATTCAGTCAGACAATATGTCAGTAGTCTGGTGCATCAACAAACAAGGAGGAACCAAATCCTACCCCCTGTGTCAAGAGACCATGAGAATTTGGCACTGGATGATAGCTTCCGACTGCTTTCTAATAGCAATGCACATCCCAGGGAGATCCAATGTGATTGCAGATAGGTTGAGCAGATGCATTCTCCTTCCACACGAGTGGTCTCTCAATCCCAAAGTGACTGCAGAAATTTTCAGCCAATGGGGCCAGCCCTGCTGCGACCTCTTTGCCTCCCCTAAGAACAACAACTGCAGCAGCTACTTTGCCCTCTTTCCCCCAGAGGGGGAGTCCCTAAGAGATGCTCTGACTCACGATTGGCCCATGGGTCTCCTCTATGCCTACCCTCCAATTCCCTTGATACCCCTATTCTTAAAGAAAGCTACTCGGTTGAGATGCAAGGTGATCCTCATTACCCCATTCTGGCCTCCTTTCCTCCGGATTCATCTGTTACAGCTTCCATGGATCCTGGACACTCATCCAGACTTGGTTTCTCATCCACAAGGGTTGAGTCACCCAAATCTGTCTAGTCTCAAGCTTTCTGCTTGGTTTCTCCACTTCCGTTAGTCACAGGCAGGAAGCCCTTTCCTCACTTGTTCGCGATATAGGTTCATAGGTAGGTACTAGGTTATCTGCCAAAGCGCATTTATAAGCCTAGCCAGAGTGTGTCAACTTTCGCCACCCCATTGATTAATTAACTGAGCCTCTGTCAAGAAGAGCCAATGAAGTGATCCCAGGGGTGTATTTTCTGTTACCCATCCACTCGTCAAGGTTTCTCTTGAAGAGTGTTAGTGAGGGGCTCTGCCTAATGTAGTTAGGAATTTTGTTCCAAAGCATGGGGAGTCTCTGTGACAGGAATCTATCCCTCCAGCATGTTCTATTTATTGTTGTGGCGAGGTTTAGCTCACTAGAGTGCATGGCTTGCAGTGACTTGGATTTCTTTAGGTGGAGCATGTCCATCAATTCTGAGTTGGACATGGCATTGTAAGTCAGGCAGAGATCACTTCTGAGTAAGTGATATGCCACTGAGTACAGCTGGAGTTTTTCCAGTCAGGCTGCATAGGACATATGTTTGAGACCAGTCATCCTCTTGGTGAGGTACTTTTTTGGTCTTTCCAGCTGTTGGAAGTGTCTTGTGAGGTACATCCCAAACGGGGCATTGTACTCTATGATGGGTCTGATGGGTGACGAGTAGGGGGGCACTATAACCTCTTTATTTCTAGATGCGAACCCTTTAGTAATTAGATGGGCTACATAGAAAGATTTCCTCACTACTTTGGCAATATAATTGTCAAAGGAGAGATTACTATCTACCTGGGTCCCCAGATCTCTTATTACCTCTTCTGTATTAAGGGGGCTGCCACCTATGTGGTAATTCATGGGTGTTTTGTTTTTCCCAAATGGGATGACTATGCATTTTTTGGCATTTAGCTTGAGACCATGACTTTGACACCAGGTGTCCATCTCAGTAAGGCCCTTTTGGAGAATGTCTCTGTCAGCTGGTGAGTCAATTATGGCTCCCAGTCTGCAGTCATCGGCGAACTTGGTTAGCCATAGTCCTCCTGTGTTTGCCTGTACTTCTGAAAAGTATATGCCAAACAGTAGGGGTCACAGGACCGAGCCTTGTGGGATACCGCTTGTGACTGGTTTAGAGTCAGACCTGGAGCCCGCTATTCTTACTGTGTGAGTTCTGTCTGTAAGCCAGTTGGCAACCCATCTCATGATGTAGGGGTTTATGTTCAGGCTGGTGAGTTTTTCTATAATTCCTGAGTGGGGAATGGTGTCAAAACCATTGGCGAGGTCAAGGTAGGCTGTGTGAACTACCTTCCCCTCATCTATGGCCTTGGTGACTGTCTCGAAGAAGTCAACCAGGTTTAGTAGGCATGATCTGCCCTTAACAAAACAAAACAAAACTGGGTCGGGTCAAGTGTTTGGAGGTTCCCAATGTCTTTGTTAATGAGTTCTATGATGATGCGCTCCATAGTGTTGCAGACCAGGCTAGTCAGGCTTATGGGGCGATAGTTACCAGGGTCAGTTTTGGCCCCTCCTTTGTGGAGTGGAATAACCGTTGCTGTGCGCCATTCTATGGGCACATAGCCTGTGGAGAAGCTGAGGTTGAACAGTGTGTTTAGGTGGGGGGTTAGTTCGTTCTGTAGTTCGTGCAAGACGCAGCCTGGGACACCATCTGGCCCCATTGATGCTGTGCTTTTGGCTTTTGAAAGGGCTGTTTTCACCTGTGCATCTGTGATTTTGGGGACACTACACTTTTCTGGTATTCTTGTGGGCCCTTTTGGGGGTGAGACGGGGGTGAAGTTTGCACTGAATCTATCTGCCATGATGTTGGCAATATCAGTGGGTTCAGTATATTTTGTGCTATTTTCCACTAGCTCAGAGCATATCTGTGAGTTGCCACTTAGATTCTTGACATAGCTAAAGAAGGCTTTGTGGTTATCTTTCGAATACCTGGCTATTTTTCTTTCAAAGTTAGCCTTGGAGGATTTTATGAGGGACCTTAGTTTCTTACTAATACTGATCAGGGATGTCTTTCCTTCTTGGGATTTGCTTTTTTTCTGAACTAGTTTCCTCCTTCTATTGTATAGCCTGTTTATGGTAAGGGTCCACCAGACTGATTTCTTTCTCTTAGGGGAGTGAGTCTTGGTTTTGCTAGGGATGGCATGATCCATGCATCCTTGTAGGTGCTCATAGAGTGCATTTGTAAAGGTTTCTACATCTTGGGCAGCGTTATCCTTTAGCGTGGGGGCTGTGAAACTTACCACCTCTGTCTTAAGTAAGGTGAAGTTTACTTTAGAAAAGTTTTTTTACTGTGGTTCCCTTAGTTGGGGGTGGTGGTGGAGTGTGGACATCCAAAGTGATTAATTTATGGTCTGATCTAACCAGTGATGGGTTGACCTCTGGTGTGGAACACCTGCCTGTTGCCTGTGTTGGTGATGACCAGGTCCAGTATGTTTTCACCTCTGGTAGGGGAGTTTACCAACTGATCCAGGGCATTTGAGTTGATAAATTCCAGGAAGAGCTGGACCTGGGAGTTTGTACTTGATTATTTTTCCCAGTTAACGGTAGCATACCTGAAATCACCCAATATCAGTGTGTTCAGTAGGACATTCATGTTTTCCAGTGTCTCCAGAAAGGCTGAGTGGTGGTCCTGGGTCATGGAGGGTGATCTGTAGCAGGCCACAATTTGCATTGCAGATTTGCCTGATGTTAGTTGCACATGGATGATCTCGGAGGTATCATGCTGTGCCACTAACCTGGAGGTGTAGGTATCCTTGCTGAATATGGATACACCCCCTCCTTTTGTGTTTTGGTCCATGTTCTGTGGCAGAAATGTGTGGTATGAGTTGTAGCCTGGTAGTGCTGGGGTGCTCTGTGGAGCCTTGAACCAGGTTTCATTTACTGCACAGATGTCGACATTCTCCATGCATTTTGAGATTTAAACTCCTGGCGTTGAGTAGCATAACCCTCATTTTTTTTATTTGTGCTGTTTATGGAGGTGGGTTTGACTTTTGAGCCTTGCCTAAAAAAGGCATTATGGGGCAGCAAGAGCCTTGGCCAGTATTCGAAAGCCTAGGGGTGACAGATGCAAGCCGTCTCTTATGAAGCAATGAGGCCTGTTGAGCATGTCATCCCAGGCTGACAGACACTGGATCCCCTTTGAATGACAGAAGCTTAGCCAATTGTTGAAATTGATCATTTTTTCTTTATACTGCGGTATCATTCTTGGTGAGGGCAGAATGCTGCTCAGGGTCAGGGTCATAGAATGTACAACAGTGACAGTGAACTTAAGCAAGCAACAGAAATATTGAAGGATGAGTTTATTAGCAGAGGCTATTCCAACTGTAAAATAGATGCATGTGTCACTGAAACACTGGCAGTAAGAGGAACGAAAGGCCGTCCTTATTCCTCAGAGGGAATAGAAAATCAAGAGACAAAGGATAGACAACACAGTGATACAAGACTATGTTTTCCTATTACTTATGCCAACGATATAAATGTGTTTTGTAATGTTTTTAAAAAGAATTGGAATATTCTAACTGCATCCAAGGATTTAGAAATAGTAATAGACTCTGCACCACACTTTTCTTTCATTAATAAAAAGTCTTTAAAAAGGCAGCTATGCTATAAATCACATAATACTATACATGAAATTATATCACAGAGGAAAGGCACTTATCCCTGTAGAAAATGTATAGCATGCAGATATATTTTTTCCTGCACTGCCTTTTTTCATCTAGTGAGTAAATTTAAAATAGAAGCAAATATATATGCTGACTTTAGAACTACTGACATAGTATATTTCAGTGTTTGTCAAATATGCAAAGCATACTATATAGGTAAAACGAATAGGATGCTAAAATAACATATTCTAGAATATATGAAAGACATTACGACAGGTAAAGAAACTAATGCTCTAGCCAAACATATTCAAAAAGAAGGGAAAGATCGTAATTTTAAATTCTAGTTAAGAAAGGCCTTAGAGGAGGTGATATAAAAAATAAAACTGAAGAACTAGAACAGAAGTGGATTATACAATTAAATGCAGATAAACATCCAGGAATAAATGATGCAGTATCACTTAAACCCTTCCTTAAAGCACGACATTTAAAGCACTAAATGTTTATTTATGTTTTTAATATGACATTTAATTATATCCATGACTTATTATATAATATGTTGCCTTTGCTTTATGTCTATATTTATAATGAATTCAAGTATATTAAATGAAATTAAGAATTTTGTCTGCCAAATGGTTGTGATCTAGCTTAGTTAGGCCTATATTATAATAATATTCACACACACACACACACACACACACACACATATATATATATATATATATATATATATATATATATATATATACATATATACTAGGTGCACGTTTTGCTAATATTTTTATTAACATTTTATGTTTCTATTGTATCATATATACTGAGCTGTTTTTTATAACTAATTTGTACAAAAGAATGGCAAAGTAAGAAGTTTTGGATTTTTAAAAAGTTTATATTGAAAGGGAACCACTCCCATGTTTTAATTAGGTAACTGTGATTAATTAACTGCAATGTGTTAACAATTGAAGGTTTAAAATGCTTGGTTAGATAAGATGACGTAATACAGTCTGAAGAAGCGATCTCTTTTTGTATAAATAAAAGGTAAATCTGTCGTGGAACTCTGCAACTTCTTTATTTTACTATTTTGGTACCTTTGTGTCATTGTTAGAGTGAACTCAGTACTCTGTCCGTTTTCCTTGAACCAATCCATAGAGCTCCCAGTGTTTTTCCAAACTATTTGAATAAAGGAGAATACTGCCTAAACTCCTTGGATGTGCATAGGCAACTGTGTTTTTACCTAGGCAGGACACTAAATCTATCAGCAAGACAGACTTTTCATTTCCTTCTCTGGTCCAAGAATGGGATATGCTGTTTCAAAAGTCACTTTATCAAAGTGGCTCAGAGATTGTATTTCTTTTTCATATTTATGTGCAAATGAGCCTAGACCTCATGATATTAAAGCACATTCAACTAGAGCTATAGCAACCTCTGTAGCCTTTCACTCCAGAGCCTCTATGGACAACATTTGCGCAGCAGCCATTTGGGCTAAACCACACACTTTTATCAAACATTACAAATTGGATATGGTCTCCAGGAGAAGAGCGGCCTTTGGATCAATGGTGGTCAGGAATGTTCTTCCATAAGGGCCACCCAGGTTTCTCAGGTAGCTTGGGATTCTGTCCCATCAGTGATGAATGGAAAGATTAACAACAGCAGATAAAGAAGTTATGTCTTACCATAATGTTCCATCTGTGTTGTTAATCTTCTTCCATTCATCACACCCCACCCTCCGTCCCCCGCCAAAGGCTCCTGGTGGATCTCTTGGGTCCTTGTTGTGTGTCAGGGTTTTTGTGCAGAAATGGCCTCTGCTTTATTTCTATATGTCTTATGCAAACTTGATTTGAGGTAACAGGGAGAAGGGCATTGTGAGTAGCAGCTTAGCTCGAGAGTTTTTGGTGTACGCAAGCTTGGTATTAGGCCGACACAGTTCCAAGAGACTCAGAACCAACCCATCAGTGATGAATGGAAGAAGATCAACAACACAGGAAGAAGTTCAACAACACAGATGAAACATTATGATAAGACATAACTTCTTTTTTTCACCAGTTTTGTTGGAAGTAAAAACTTCCATCTGATTTAGTTCCTGCTCTGTTTTACTTCTGATAGCTACTGGTGCTTTCTTTGGAACATATATCAATAGCATAGCACCAAATCTGATGTCATTTTTATTCATTCCTCAATGTGTGGGTCTTGGATCTGACCCTCAGATCCGACTCGGTCAGTCTCTTTAGATTCTTGGATCCAACTCTTGAGCTCCTCCCTTTACCCATAATACCCCTTACTTGCCAGATTACCTCAGATCTTGTTTACCACTCTAATGATTTGGTCGGGATTGCATTCTCTTCAGCTTTAGCGTGCTTTGATAGGTGTGAGTTTTTTCTTCTAAATCTTTATATTTACTATATAATCTATTTAGCTTACTGCCTTTGCTCTTCTTACCTTCGTGTTTTACTTTTAGGCAACTTTTTGTACCATTGTTGGTACTAGACCTTTTGCTTGTACCTTTTAGATATTCTTTCTACCATTTTGGTAGTTAATCTTTATCTTTCCTTTCCATTATTAAAAAAAAAAACAAACAAAAAAAACATTCTTTGTTTACAGTATCTTATAGAGTTTCTCTCTTCTCTTTCCTTTGGTTATTGTTGTTGTTGGCTTCTGTTTGGTCATTGGTATGGCTGACAAGCCTACTGGTTTTAAGATGCGCACTTCCTGTGGCCATAAGATACCCATTTTTGATGCCCACAGGGAGTGCATATATCGTTTAGCCACATCTCACTTGCAGGTGTCTTGTGAGATCTGTGCAGGCTTTAATTTGAGGGCAATCAGTGATAGCCAGAAAAATTTGGTCCTGAAGGGCCTTTTTCCAGCTTTTACTTCCTCTATTGCTTCTATTTTTGGAGTTCAAAACCCCACTAAAAAGCAAAAGTCATTGGAGCCAAGGGATTATAGGAAGTGCTTTCCTCCTCAATCTCTTGCACCTGTTCTGAGTTCAGAGCCACTCTTCAAAATCAAAAAAGTGTCAGATCCAACAACTTCTACAGTTAAGTCTCCTTGGATCCAGAGTCCTAAATTTTCTCTGGAACCTGTGTCTCCTAGACTTAGGTCTCCATTTTTACAGAAGACTCCTAGGAAATTGTCCCACCCTCCTTCCAATACTTCCTACTCAGGTCCTCCTGTAGTCTTTTCGAGGCAGATGTGGACAGGATATTGAGGAAATTTTTGGAACACAAAACCAGATGGGGGTGTTACCATCTCTGTCTCCCATCAGATCTGTGAGCCTTCAGCCAATCCAACCCATAGTCTTGGAGCCATCAGATCTGAGAGCACTGAGAGTTGAAGTGTTGGATCTGAGGATACCACCTTCTTCTTTGGATCTGACCTTGTCCGTGACCTGTTCAGCACTGATCCCTACTGAGCTGGACAAGTCTCAGAGCTGAAGCATCAGCACCAGATCTGGGAGGGAGGTGTTGACTTTGACTCTGAGGTTTTCCAGGCCATGGCTTCACCTTGGAGCCTCAGCACTGAACAGCTTGGGTCTGGGTCACTCCTCGGAGGGAAGATCCAGGAGGGGTGGAGAACTTGCTGAGCTGGGAGCTTCAGCTTTGGCGAGGTTGATTTCTACTTTGTCTGGACACTCTGCTTTTGAGGTAGTGGAGATGGTGTCTCTTGTCCCAGGGAATCTTCTCCTCTCACTTCCTCAGATTCTATAACTATTCCCCCAATGGATTTGAGCTCTAAGTGCTGTCATCCTTCTCTACAGGAACAGCCACCCCATTAAGAGCTTCAGACAGTTCATGTTCAGGAATTCCCTGTCTCTTCCGATACCTCTTCAGTGTACCCCACTGAAGAAGTCCACTGGAAGAGAACTTGCAAGAGGAGGCACTTAGATTCCACTCAGGAATCTTTAACCAAGGACACTGATTTTGTAGAGGGAGAAGGGTCCCCTAGGTCCCCACCTGAGCCAAAAAGCTGATTGGTCCTCCCAAAGCCCTTCCCATGAAGAGTAAATGTTCCTAGAAGCCTTCAGGTTTGGTCCGTCTACATCTTGTGTTACTCCCATGGCAGATGACCATCTAGATCTTGTCTCCCACTGGGAGTGGATGGAACAGGATACCTTGCAGCCTATTTCCACTGACAAGACAAGATTCTAGGAACCCCCTAAGACAGGCAGTATTGGAGTAAGGGAATCCCTGTAGATGCTATGGTTGTGGAGGCAGCCACCAAAAAAGAAACTAGCCAAACAGAGTTCCTCTGTCCACCCTCCTAACAGGGGGTCTAGGGTGTTGGACAAATTTGGAGAGTGCGTTTATACTTCTTTGCTCTTTGCCTTGTGGTCACTCACCTACCTGGCAAATTTTACTGGATTACAGAGGGACTTGATGAAGGAACTCTCTAAGTCTACCCTGGGGTCCATGTTGACAGAGGAAGAGAAAACTTACTTCTCACAACTGCCCACCATGCAATCTATAGCCAGCGCATCCATGAGGTTAATATTTCACACTGTTGAAGGTTCCTCTACGGGCTACTGGTTCAGGCATAGCTATAAGGAGACAGTTCAGGATGAGACTGTGTGATTTTGCAGAGCCCTTTAAATCCTCTTTCATCAATGCTGCTTTTGATGGATATTCCCTGTTTGGGCCCACAGTTAAAGACACACTGTCCTGCAGTGAGAATGATTGAAAGATCTTGTCTGCTGTTGGAATCAATTTCTCTAACCTGCAAAGACCTTTCACCGGGAATCATCGAGGTGGTAAGAATGTGTGATTTTGAGAATCTCAAGGACCTTTTCAGGACTCACATGGGGATTTTTCTTCCAGTGGCAGAGGGTGAAATGATTATGTAAAACGCCATCATCGTGGCAGAGGGGGTCCACAGAACGAAAGGTCTTGAGATCTCAGACAGAGACAGACCTTTCTCCTGAAAGGAAAGGTTGCCTGGCCGCTCTTCCCAGGAGAGGGTTGCTTTTCCTGCTTTCCTTGCGATGCCACACAGGACAAGCCATCACAATGCTTGGTGCAAAGGATCATATCCAGAGGATATGTCATTCCCTTTTTGGCTGTGTGGTTCTCCAGGATATCCATCATTGAGGGCCACCCAAGATTAATGTAGCTGGGAACTCTGTCCCATATGTTGAGGGATAAAGGAAAATGACAATATCAGATATAGATATTTAAGTTGCATACCATAACTATGCATCTGTGTTGTCCATTTTCATTCTTCCTTAACTCCCCACCCTCCTTCTCCCTATCCTTATCCTTTAAGACTGATCTGGTGAGGTATATGGGAACCATTCTTCCCAGTTTGAGCCCCTACTGTGTCTCTGTCCTGTTTCTTGATATAATTATAATTTTTATTAAAAGCATTTATGCCTTTTAGTGTATTTAGTAGCAGTGAACTTGATCTGAGGTAATCTGGTAAGTAAGGGGCATTATGGTTAAAGGGAGGCACTTGAGAGTCAGATCCAAGAATCTAAAGAGATTGACCGAGTCGGATCTGAGGCCCATACATTGAGGAAGAATGAAAACAGACAACAAAGATGCATAGTTATGGTGAGTACATTACTTAAATTTTTATTTTATATCATATTTTTCATTTGACATATGTTGCATATGACTTTATTTTATCTCTTTGTTTTATTGCTTTTATTGACTTTTTTTGTAGATGACTATAATTTGTCAGCATCAATTCCAGTATTTAATTTGGGTCTATATTATAACCGCGAAACCTTACTTACGTGAATATGGAAGCATCAACACATATTGAGCGAACCGCGATAACACCGAACGTCCTGAACCTTGAAATTCAAAATGTTGAATCGGCATAGTTGGCCAACCCCACTGCCCGCTACGTACTACCTACCCAAACAAAATAAATAATCCACATAGATGCACTTAACAAAACCCTACTTCTAACTCTAAACTAAAGCTTACATATATTATTATGTATGCACTTACCTTAACCCATAACCTAACCATAAGGTCCATAACTATTGCACAACTATGTTAAGGAGCTCTACCCAAACAAAATAAATAATCCGCATACATACACTTAACAAAACCCTACTTCTAACACTAAACTAAAGCTGATATATATATTACCATGTATGCACTTAAAGTGAAAAAAACGGAACCAGGAACCGCCACACAAACTTGCACAGAGAATATTCCAGTTCCAATAAGGCAGTATGTAACAAATGGTGACAACTATGTCACTGTAAAAACGTTCACCAGTCCACCAGGTAGCAGAATAACCTTAAATAAAAATGCTGCTTCTCATCTCCTGAATAATTAACTTGCAGCTGAAAATGCTCATAGAAATTATCTGTGTTGCATTCATTGACTGTTAAAGGATCAATTCTATCTGGGATGTGTGAATGAGCATTTAAGCTAAGTTATTTAAGGTTATTCTCATACCTTTTGGACTGTAGTTATTTTTTACATTGACATATGTATGCACTTAACTTAACCTGCACCCTAACCCTAAGGTCCGTAACTATTGCACACGTACCATAAGGAGCTATACTGGAGAAGGGCCAACTATGATGATTCGATATTTCGAATTTCATGCTTCAGGACGTTCGGTGTTTTCACGGTTCGCTCAATATGTGTCGACGTTTCCGTATTTGTGCAACTGTGGTTTTGTGCTTGTAATAGGTAACCATTCAATTTATGTATAGTCAGAAGGCAAGTTATTGTCTTTAATTCTTAAGATGGCTTGCAGGTTCACTCTTAAGGCGAAGTATCTTTTTTTCTGTTGTTAACCTGGTTGATGTCTGTTCAGGATATGCATATAAGCAGTTTCTACTCAGAACTCAATCCTTGTGTAAAGATGTTAATACTTTAGCTAGAAGTGAGGTAATGCATCTGGACCTGGGGTTTTCTAGTTAGGAGGTTTTATTTAAAGTAGTCTGCCTCTATTCTTCCTTTCATTGTTGTTTTACTGTAATACCTTCTTCTGTGGTTTTGCCATACTTGTTTTATGAGTTACATTTATATTTTTTTCCCTTTTTTTGTTATTTTTCATTGTGTGATGCTCCAACCCCTGGCAATTCTCTGTGGCATGCCCTCTGACCTTTGATGTAAGCCATTTCACTGAAGCTGTAAGTTTAATGCACAGATGCAATTTTGAGGACTGGGTGGGGTGTCGTTTCTAGTGATAACAGTGACGTCGAAGTTACTGGGTTAACTTCTTATGTTGGAATTCTAAATCCTTACAAGTTCAACAGGAAGCTCAGATGACAGCAGTGTAAATGTTGATGAGGCTGTGAAGCCTCCTCCATACCATACTGAAAGTCATGAATAAAATTATCAACATATTGATCATTCCTGCAGTAGTCTACGCTATATGGATTATATCTTGCATAGGATATAAAAGCCAGACAGCTTCTAAAGCTTCGGTGTACCTTTCAAATGCCCAGACCATTAGTCACCTCAAGCTAAGATGACTTAAAAGATAGGTTTTAGTGCCAAGCCCTTCAGATCTTTTCTCCCATTGAAAAGAGCTCTCTTGTGCGGGCTTTTGAGGATCCAAGGTCGGCTTGTGCAGTTCCTTTACTGGACAGATAAGTTCCCTCTGGGAAAAAACATTCCACATTAAAAATGTATTGTTTTATTATACTTCCCTGCTTAAGAAAGTTATTTTTGAGCTAGTTGTGTTTTAATGGATTGTTTGGAGACTGGAATGTACTTTTAAATGAGAGCACGCTTTTTTTTCTTGTCATTTTAAAAGTTGTTTAAAGTAGTTGAAATTGAAAACCTTTTTTTTGAAATTTTTTGGCCAGGAAGAGTGTTTTAAAATGCTTTTTGCTATGTCTTTGTGTGAAAAGTGGCTCTTAAAGACTTATAGTTTTTACTGGCATTTGCTGTTTGTCTTCTCTGGGAAAGAGGTGCCATTTTTGGCTTGACCATGGAACAGACCAACAGTCCCCTGGTCAAATCTTCTTCAAGCCCCAAAAAGAAAAAGTTAAGCAAACACCCATTGTCATCACAGCAGGCTAGCAATTTTCCTCAGCCGCAGGTGGGTGACTTTATGTGGAAATAGCTTGTTCCTCAGACCACTCATCTTTAGGGTTGCCACCTTTTAACAAGGGCAAAGTGGGACATGGGGGTGTGGTCAACAGGATAGGGTGTGTGGCCAACACGACACTGGCCACGACATCACCAGAGTTGTTAAAGGAGATGCAGTATTAGTTATGGATGCAACATTGTGACATTACAGCATTCTGAAAACTCAAACCATTTAAATGAAGTGAACTATTTCTGCAAACACACACTAATCAGTTGTAATAATAAATAAACGTTGAAGACATCACTAAAACACCAAATACAAACTTTGCTACTTATAAACGCAAACTACCCTGTAACAACGACATGGTTTAGCACAATCTCAAATGCATTGCATTAACTTCTGAGCATCCATCCACAAAAAAATAAGCGGAAAGTCCATAAACATTTTAACTTTTAAAAATACTTCTTGCAAGAGAAGTAATATAAACTACAATGTACAGCAGACTCCATGGGCTCCTTTTATCTCAAAACATAAGAGTAATTTATCCAGCACAGCAATGCAATAAACAGGCCCAAGTAAAAGCAACACACCCATATTCACATTACAAGCAAAGCAGTACATTTTAACCTTATTAAAAATGCATAATAAGTTAAATGCACACATTTACAAGTATAAATGAAAACAATCTTGAAACAGCTTTGGCAAATTGGCAATATGTACCTACTAGAATAATAAATGAATTACATTAACTGTTAACATTCCCCCTGAAAAGGTAGACTTGTACCATATACACATGGACTTGCAAGAACTAACAGGAAAAATTACCTAAACAGTATATCGTAACTTCCTGAAAACAGCATTAAATTGCACACATTTCCATACAAAAAAGTGCAAACTATGCTCGAACATTTTCTATCTGCAAACAGACAATACCCAGAAAAATCTACGACAATAGAAATGCGTCACACTAAATTTATATTTCACTGCCCCCCAACAGAAACAAACAACTTCTATACACAGTTCAGCCTTTTAAAAGTAATGCTTCCAAATCATACCCTCCCCAAGAATAATAACAATTACATATACATTCAGGTTTTATATCTTTAAAAATTACTACTCAAAAATATCAAAATTACCACTGCATAGATTTAAATACTGCATACTGCACCCCCATCTACCTCTAAACATTAAAAAAAATTAAACCATAAATTATTCCCATTTTAAACTAGTACTCAAAAATCTCAAAATAACCACTGCACATATTTAAATATTGCATACTACATCCCCATCTATCTCTAAACATTAAAAACTTAAAGCACACTATTCCCATTTTAAATAACTAAAGCCACAAAATGCAATTATATACTTACCACTATCACAGTTATTGCTGGGCTAGCTTGCTTCCTTCCTGCTGTAATGACTAGTTGGATGTTCAAGTAGTGGCTGGGCTGGCTGGCAGGCTCCCTGGCTGGCTGGCTTGCTGGGCTGGCTGGCTGGCTTGCTGGGCTGGCTGGCTGGCTGGCTTGCTGAGCTGGCTGGCTTACTGAGCTGGCTGGCTGGCTTGCTGAGCTGGCTGGCTGGCTGGCTGGCTGGCTTGCTGGGCTGGCTGGCTGGCTTGCTGAGCTGGCTGGCTGGCTGGCTTGCTGGGCTGGCTGGCTGGCTGGGCAAAGAGAATATCAGATCTCTGGCTTCTTTCCTGGCTAGCTGGGCTGGCCGGAGAAAGAGAATATCAGATCTTCGTTCGCAGCTGTGTAGAGCTTAGTGCTCTACAGCTGCGACCTTTATGGGGCTCTTTGTAGCAAGTTCCCACCTCCTCCAATCCCTGCAGCCAGTTACTGTGCTGCATTACCACACAGACCTAGCAGGGAATCCCTCTAACTGCAGGTCCGGTGGTGGCGTATTAACCTGCCATGGAAAAAAGTATTTTCGGCTTTTCCATGGCAATTGAATTCGCGATCGCACGAAAAGGGGAAAACGGGACTTTTAAAGTCCCACGCTTGGTGACTGCGGGAAGTGGGATGAGAGGCCTCAACCCGTGAGTGTCCCGCTGACAACGGGATGGGTGGCAGCCGTACTCATCTTTTACCCTGAATCCTTCTGGTGTAATATCTGCAGTCACTAAGGACCGGGGGTTATGCACATCCTCTGTGGCTGTTGAGGTCCCCTCAAGGGGCAAAGGAGAGTCACTCTTGCTGGTCCTGGAAGAGGGAACAGGGCAGACTTCTCTGTTTAATCAGAATATTGTGCCCATCCTTGGAGAAGCTGCTGCTGCCATTAATAACATTGTAGGCCCCATTTTTCCTGTCAAAAAGAAATAGAAAACTAATATGCATCTATACCTCAAATTTCCTTAGAAAGAAGTAGTTTATTTGGTCTGTCTCAGGGTTTAATTCAGGCTATTGATCCTTCTTATAAGGTAGTTTCTAGTAAAAGAAAGAAGGATACTTCTTTTCAGCTTCCTGTCCAGACGCAGAATCTTGAATCAAGATTCTGAGTCCAGACAGGAAGCTGAAGGGACATATACAAGGTTTTCTCCTCAGATTTGTATTCAGACTCAGAGGAGAGCTCAGTTTCTGTTTCTCTCTATGGGGATTTTTCTCTGAGACTATTTCCAGAATGTGCCAGTGTTTTCAGTGGGAGAACACTAAGGTTTCTTAGTCCCTCAAAAAATACCATGAGCTCCTACAGAAATAATTTCCAGAACCTTCTCCCATTCTTCCAGTTCTGTCATTTTCGGAGGATGTGTGTGTGTTGCTTCCTGAAATTTTCCTGATAATCAGCCAGCTGGCCCCTAAAATAGGCCTATAGAATATATAATTTCCTCAATCTTTTCAGTTTTTATACAATTATTCCAAACCTGATCCAGCAACTGTAGATTTAGTTAATCCTACTGCTGCTGATAAACATTTGGTTAATTCCAATCCTACTGTTTCTCACAAGGATGGGAAGATTGTTGATAACTATGGGGAAAAAGTATATGCTTTTGCAATTTGCAATTTTGATTGTCAGAATTTTAATTGTCAGGCTGATATGTTAAAGTTTATTTTGACAAATTGTGTAAATATGAGAAATATTTTGCCTGCATTTTCTTCATGTGAGGAAAAATCTGCTTTAAATAATTTAGTTTCTTCCATTTTACAGGTCACACCTTATTGTTTTCAGTGTGTATATCACTCAGTTGATTGTTCTTCCAAGGCTATCGCCACTAGTACTGTTTTGAGGAGGTTTGCCTTGCTATGTTCTGTGCACCTTCCAGATGATGTGAAAAACTAGATTTAAAATTCTCCTTTGGATAGAAATTTAATTGTTGGCCCATCTGCTGCAGAGGTTATCAAAAAGTGCAATGAAAAGTGTACGCTGATGCAGGGAATCATTAAGATTTTTCAGCTCTCCTTTTCCAAAATTTCTAAAGGATTCTCTAAACCTTCATGCAATTTCAGCAAAAAAATAAAATAAGCAGTCTCCCCAACATACAAGCAAACAGACATTTAAGAAGAAATTGCAGGGGGTTCCAAAAAAAAAATCCAGGGACCCCCCCCCAAAAAAAAAGTATGATCCAACAAGTCAGAATGACTGCATAAGGGACCTTGTTCCCTTGATCTGCCCTGACAGTCCCTTTTCCCTTCCAGCATCTATACAGAAGGGTGAAGGGACAGATACAGGGTTTTCTCCTCAGATTTTGATTCAGACTCAATGTAGAGCTCGGTTTTTGACTCTTCTGCAGGGGATTCTGTTCCTCTTGAGACTATTTCTAGAATGTGCAAGTGATTTCAGTGGGAGAAAATTTCTCATCCCCTCAGAAAATGCTATGAGCTGTTACAGAAGGAATTTCCAGAACCTGCATTCATTCCTCCAGTTCCGTCACCTATTGAGGAAGTGTGTGTTGCTGCCTACAGTTTATCCTAAAGCCAGCCAACTGCTCCTAAAAAGGCAAATAGGATGTTTAAAGTTTTGCAGTATTTTAAGTTTTTATATACTCTTCCCAAACCTGATCCAACAGTGATAGTTTTTGTTAATCCTTCTGCTGATAAACACTTAATTAATTCCAATCCTTCTCTTTCTGATAAAGATGGGAAGATTATGGATAGGTATGGGACAAAAGTTTTCTAAGAGATTCTCTAATTCCTCATCCAGTTTTGGTAAGAAATAAAATAAACAGTGTCAACAAAATACAGGTAAACAGATGTTTAAGAAAAAATGCAAGGGAGATACAAGAATAATTCTGGAAACTCCCAAAACCAAGGACAGTTCAATAAATCAGAATGACAATTTAAGGGACTTTGTTCCCCTTCCCCCTTTTTTTCCCAGAAAGTCTGAATGTCCACTTTTCTCTTTTCTTTGGCAACAAATAGTTTCAGACAAATGTGTTCTGAAGATCATTCATCAAGGTCACAGATGGCAGTGGGAGGAAATTTCGCCTTTCCAGGGGTGATTCCTCATCTACTAGACCAGACTCTTGTATTTCCACCTGTCCTTCAACATATGGTGTCTCAGGGAGTGATAGAACCATTTCCTCCTTACTGGATTGGGAAAGGTTTTTATTCAGATTTGTTTTATTGCAAAAGAAAGAAAGTGCTTGGTGACCAGTTCATAGGTTCATAGGTTGGTACTAAGCTATCGGCCCTAGGGCCTATACAAGCCTAGCCATTTCCCCCAGCTATTTTTTCCCACAAATTTTACTTTCCTGGTCCTCTGTCTAGCAGGGCAACTGACATGATTCCTGGAGTGAATTTCCTATCTCCTATCCAGTCGTCAAGGCTCCCTTTGAAGAGGGCCAAAGAGACACTCTACTCGACATGTATGGGCAGTCTATTCCAGAGAATGGGGAGTCTCTGGGATGGGACTCTATCCCTCCAGCATGTTTTGGTCATTGTGATGACCAGGTTTAGATCCCTGGAGCACGTGGCTCTTAGGGATTGTGATTTCTTTAAGTGTAGCATGTCTAACAGCTCTGGGTTTGACATGGCCTTGTATGTTAAGCAGAGATTGCCTCTGAGTAGACGATATGCGACAGAGTATAGCTGGAGTTTTTTTAGACAGTCAGCATAGGGCATCTGCTTTAGGCCTGTGATTCTTTTAGTGAGGTATTTCTGCGACCTTTACAACTGTTGCAGATGTCTTGTGAGGCACATACCAAATGGGGCGTTGTATTCTATAATGGGTGTAATGAGGGATGAGTACAGTGGGACAATGACCTCCTTTTTCCTGGATGAAAAGCCCTTGGTAATGAGATGTGCCACATAGAAGGATTTCCTGACTGTTGTGACGATGTGGTTATTGAAGGTAAGACCACTGTCCAACTGTGTCCCTAAGTCCCTTATCACACTTTCGGTGTTTAGTGTATTGCCGCTTATGTGGTAATTAATGGGTACATGGTTTTCTCAAAGGGGATAACTATACATTTCTTGGCATTGAGGTTGAGCCCATGGCTCTGGCACCAGGCATCTGTCTCTGTAAGCCCCTTTTGTAGGATATCCACATCATTTGGATGAAATGGATGAAAGCTTTTACTCTCCCCTGCCTGTGTGCTCTCTGGCTTTAGAAGCTTCTCCCGATGGGTTAAACACTCTGTGGTCATCCCCTGCCCAACGGAATCGCCCAGAAAAATACCTTGTGAAAGAGTGTAAATCTGCTTCAGTTACCTGCCTGAAACAGCTCCAAACAAAAAAAACGAAAGAGCACAGCTTTCTAAACTCTTCTCCCGATGGGTTAAACACTCTTTGGTCATCCCCTACCCAACAGACTCGCCTAGCAAAATATCTTGTGAAAGAGTGTAAATCTGCTTCAGTTTCCTGTCTGAAGCAGCTCCAAAACCAAACTAAAGAGCACAGCTTTCTAAACACTTCTCCCGATGGGTTAAACACTCTGTGGTCATCCCCCTGCCCAACAGACTCACCCAGAAAAATACCTTGTGAAAGAGTGTAAATCTGCTTCAGTTACCTGGCTGAAGCAGCTCCAAAACCAAACTAAAGAGCACAGCTTTCTAAACTCTTCTCCTGATGGGTTAAACACTCTTTGGTCATCCCCTACCCAACAGACTCGCCTAGCAAAATATCTTGTGAAAGAGTTTAAATCTGCTTCAGTTACCTGTCTGAAGCAGCTCCAAAACCAAACTAAAGAGCACAGCTTTCTAAACACTTCTCCCGACGGGTTAAACACTCTGTGGTCATCCCCCTGCCCAACAGACTCGCCCAGAAAAATACCTTGTGAAAGAGTGTAAATCTGCTTCAGTTACCTGCCTGAAGCAGCTCCAAAACCAAATTAAAGAGCACAGCTTTCTAAACTCTTCTCCTGATGGGTTAAACACTCTATGGTCCTCCCTTACCCAACAGACTCGCCCAGCAAAATACCTCGTGAAAGAGTGTAAATCCGCTTCAGTTACCTGCCTGAAGCAGCCCCAAAACCAAACTAAAGAGCACAGCTTTCTAAACTCTTCTCCCGATGGGTTCATCCTCTGCCTAACAGACTCACCCAGCAAAATTAATAATAATTACTGCCCCATAAGCTTAACAAGTCTAGTCTGCAAAGCTATGGAGAGGATCATAATGGAGCTCATAAACAAAGATATAGGGGACTTGCAGACATTGGACCTGACCCAGTTTGGCTTCGTCAAGGGCAGATCATGCCTTTTGAACTTGGTCGACTTCTTTGAAACAGTCACCAAGGCCATTGATGAGGGAAAGGCAGTCCATACAGCCTACCTTGACCTTGCAAAGGCTTTTGACACAATACCCCATTGGGGATTGTAGAAAAACTTACCAGCTTAAATGTAAACCCATATGTCACAAGATGGGTTGCAAACTGGCTTAAGGACTGAACCCACAGGGTTAGAGTTGCTGGCGCTATGTCATCCAAGCCAGTCACAAGTGGTGTCCCACAGGGCTCGGTCCTTAGCCCCCTATTGTTCGGCATCTACTTCTCAGAAGTACAGGCCAACATGGGAGGACTTTGGCTGACAAAGTTTGCAGACGACTGCAAACTGGGCGCAATAGTGGAAAGTGCATCGGACACGGATATCCTTCAGAAGGGACTCACGGAAACAGATAGCTGGTGCCAGAGCCATGGCCTGAAGTTAAACGCCAAAAAATGTATAGTCATACCCTTCGGGAAAAACAAGGTAACCCCAAGCTACCATATAGGTGGCAATCCACTAAGCACAGAAGAGGTTATCAGGGACCTGGGGACCCAGGTTGACAGTGGCCTTTTTTTGACACTCACGTTGCTAAAGTGGTTAGAAAGACCTTCTACATTGCCCACCTGATCATGAAGGGATTCACTTATCAGACCAATGATCGAGTACAATGCCCCATTCGGGATGTATCTCACCCGACATCTGCAGCAATTGGAGAGACCCCAAAAGTTCCTCACCAAAAGGATAAAGGGACTCCAAAATCTGTCCTATGCTGCCAGATTGAAGAAACTCCAGCTCTATTCAGTCGCATACCGCCTGCTCAGAGGTGACATGTGCCTGACATACAAGGCCATGTCCAACCCAGAATTAATGGACATGCTCCACCTCAAAAAATCCAAATCCACCAAAACCACTAGAGCAAGTGACTTAAACCTTAGCATGGATATAAATAGGATGTGCTGGAGGGATAGATTTATCACTCGGAGACTCCCTATGCTGTGGAATAAAATCCCGGTCCATGTGAGGCAGAGCACCTCGCTGGCTCTGTTCAAGAGAAATCTTGACCTGTGGATGGGAGATCATAGGTTTACCCCGGGAATCATCTGTGTGTCACTGCTGGACAGAGGCACAACAAACTAATGGGTACAGTATTTTTTCATATAAGGGGTGGTGTAAGCCACAAAACTTTGGGCTAGGCTTATAAATGCCTTAGGGCAGATAGCCTAGTATAAACCTATGAACCTATAAATACCTTGTGAAAGAGTGTAAATCTGCTTCGGTTACCTGCCTGAAGCAGCCCCAAAACCAAACTAAAGAGCACAGCTTTCTAAACTGTAGGTGTTCCTCCTATTGCAATTTATTCGCACTCCGGATCTGTTTTTAAAACTATCTGCTTTTAAAAAAGTAAACTGCTTCTTATTTAAAGTATTACTACAGGGCAGATGAGTATACACACAGGTTAGTTTTTTTCTGGCTGCAGTAACTTACTTTGGCCACCAGGCGGCAACACACTACCAACAGTCTACCAATGCACTACAGGGAAGCAGATATACTGAAATTACCCCAGTTTGGCTGTTTTTTCTTGCTATCCCTGATTAAAGCTCACTGATTGTTTCTGTAATCTTGTGGTGGCTGAGTAAGGGGTATTATGGGTAAAGGGAGGAGCACAACAATAAAAAAAAATACCTCTTAAAACTTAAACCCACTACAATTGCAGCAGATAGTATACATGCTCATTTCCTAAAAATGGCTGCCAACTCTCTATCCTACCCAGTCTCAATCTTAATCAACTGCTCCATACAGGAATCCCACATCCCTCAACTATGGAAAATCTCTTACATTATTCCCCTTCATAAGGGTGGGAATTCCTATGATTTCTCTAACTATCGCCCCATAGCCATTCTGTCTCCTTTATCAAAGATACTTGAGAAATGCATATACTCTCAGGTCATGCATTTCCTAGACTCCAACAATCTCTTCTCCTCTACACAACATGGTTTCTACCCACACCACAACTTCAGCCCTTCTCTCTTTCACAAACCTGGTTAACCAACATAGGAATAACATATTTGTATCTGCTATACTGCTGGACCTCTCCAAAGCATTTGACATGGTTTTCCACTCCATTCTAATAGATACTCTTACCCCTCTGTCCTTTACCCCTAACACTTTGGCATGGTTTAAAAACTATCAGACCAACAACAAGCTGTCCAGTGGCAAGGAGTTATATCATCTTTACTCCCAACTACCATTGGTTTACCTCAAGGTTCTATACTTGGTCCACTCCTCTTTTCTATCTTTACCAATAATCTACATACCTCTACCCTACAGACTTCACTCATACAGTATGCAGACGATTCCACCCTGATCTGCTCCGCTCCAAATCTCACCATCCTACAGCATCTTGCCCAGGAATCTTTTACCTCAGTAGAAAGGTGGATCACAGATATTCAAC
This sequence comes from Protopterus annectens, assembly GCF_019279795.1. Classification (NCBI taxonomy): domain Eukaryota; kingdom Metazoa; phylum Chordata; order Ceratodontiformes; family Protopteridae; genus Protopterus; species Protopterus annectens. The sequence continues at coordinate 723,414,298 of NC_056735.1, read as the reverse complement.
TTATCTTAAATCCCAACAAAACAAAACTACTTTTATTTACCCCAAACAAATCAAAAACCACTCCACTCTCCTTCTCTATCTCCTCCAATAATGGAACTGTCATTTCACCCTCTCTCCACGCCAAGCTGCTTGGCGTCGAAATAGATAACAACCTACACTTTGACATCCATATCTCTCAACCTATTAAAAAGGTACACAAAAAAACGGGGTCCCTATTCAGACAAAAAGACTTTCTATCAGATCAAGCTTGGGTCACCCTAGCTCAAACCCACCTTCTTTCCACACTCATGTATGCAGCACCTATTCTCACCTATGTAAGAAAATCTGACCTGGAGAAACTTGAGTCGTGTTATAACAAAATTGCCAAGTTTGCAAAAAATTCTCTCTTTAGAACACACCATTGTATACCTCTTAGGCAACTTCAATGGCTTGAGCTCCCACAGTTATTAACCTACCACCAACTAGTCATAGCTTATAACAACCTAAAATATCCTGAAAAAACTCCAGCCCTTAGGGAACTACTGACTAACTACATTCCAAATCGACCTCTGCTCTGCCAACAAATCACATTATCGGTTCTCTGCCTTACCTTTTGGACTATCCACTGCACCAAGAGTGTAAACTAAGTTTCTAGCTCCAATTATAGCTAATTGCAGTGTACAGGGTATCCACATTTTTCCACATTTAGATGACTTGCTTATCTTTGCAGAATCTTTTTCGAAGTGTCAGGAATCTGTCACTTAGATGAAAAATTTCTTATACAAGCTGGGATTCCAGGAGATCATTCAAAAGTCTTTTCTGACTCCTTCACATAGGAGTGTGTTCCTGGAGTGTCAACTAGACACCTCAGTTCCAAGAGGTTTTCTTGCACAGAAAAAATAGATCTGTATCTTGATCTATTTCTAAAGTTTTTCCTCTCAGACTTCAGTCACTGTGAGGGAAGACATCAGAATTTTGGGTCTCATGGCATCATGGTAAGACTCCACATGGGAAAGATACAGTGGAGTCTGAAGTTTCTTTGGTCCCAGCACCAACTTCCTTTGTCTGTTCAAATCTCAGTGCTGGGGGTTGTCAGAAGTGAAATCATTTGCTGGAGATAGCAAATTTCCATAAAAACTGGCCCCCCCTTCCCTCACTCCCTTCTCTAAAACAGTCAGTCATCACAAACACCTGTGGAATTTGCTTGGGGAGCAGTTTCAGGAAGGATAACAGTGCAAGTTGTGTGGGACATTAATGTTAGATGCAATCACATACATGTAAATGAGATGCTTGGCCTGATCAAATCACTCACCTCTCTGAATCATCTTTGGTCCCTGTGACCTCTTCAAGTTGTTACCTGCAATATCACAATTATATTGTACATCAAGAAGCCAGGGAGAACCAGGTCATACCCCCTTTCCAGCCTAGCCCTTTTAGCTTGGGATATAGCTTCACAACACAATCTCATTCTACAGACATACTACATTCTGTCATAGCAAAACTGTGTGGCAGACAAGCTGAGCATGACAAGTGCAGATACTCATTAGTGGAAGATAGATCAGGGGGGGGGTCTTCCAAGATTTGATCCATCTGTGGAGAGTTCATGAAGTAGACCTCTTTGCCTCCTCTGTGAACAATCAGATGGCAAGATTCTGCTCCAAGACTTCATAATGGAGGGCTGGAAGACAGATGCATTTTCTTTTCCTTGGAATATTCCTGTATGCTTTTCTACCCTTTCCACTAATATCCACGGTACCTCTGAAGATTCAGAAGAAATCCCCTAAAGTCACTGTGGTAAGTCCCTTCTGGTTCAGGCAATAGTTGTTCTCCCTTCTTTTGGAAGTGGCCATGGGCAATTACCACAAGCTTCCTTGCAGACTGGATTTACTCACACAAGAACAAGGTTGTTTGATATATCCTGATACTAATCCACTTCAACTGATTGTCTGAATGATAGGGTCTTAATTTCATTTCTGTTTACTGAGGATGTAAAGTAGGTACTAATAGAGGCAAGAAAGAATGCTAAAAAAACTGCTTGTTGAATTTTGCCTTGTCATATTAAATTAGTGTTTTATCGAAGGATTGTGGTGGTCTACATTGGTTTGTTCGCTAAAGATTTTTTGTACTCTGTGGACCTTCAGTCAGTTTTCTCAGTTTGTTTTCTTTGCTGTTAAGAATGCTACAAGAAAATCATAAATTAGCAAATGGAAATGCTTTTCTAGTTTGTGCCAACAACATAACCAGCACCCATTCAGGGCTAGTTGTTCTCTAGTTTTACAATATTTCTCTGAGTTAATATCCTATGGCCTTTCTTACTCCACTGTCAAGGTTAATTTATCGGCCATATCAGCATGTCTGCCCATGGGTCCTCCTCTTTAAATGCATCCACATGTCAAAATGTTTTTGAAAGGGGTTTTACATAAGAGGTTTCTGAGAAAAACAGTGGTCCCTCTTTGGGATCTTATTTTTGTGTTAGAGAAGCTAAGACCTGCTCCATTTGAACCAGCTAATCTGGCTAACTTGAAGTTCTTAACATAGAAAACAGTTATAATGATTGCTCTGAGCTCTGCAAAAAGGGTATCTGCACTACAAGATCTTATGGTGAGTCAAGCCTTTCTTGTTTTCCACAGAGGCAGGGGTTTCTTTGAGAACTAGTTCTTCTTTTATATCCAAAGTGGTATCTGAGTATACTTTCAGACAAACTGGCCACCTCCCCGTTTTCTTTCCTGAACCAAAAAATGACTAAGAAAGGACACTCCATACCTTGGATGTCCACAGACAACTCATGTACTATCTAGAAAGGCAACATGTTCTGGATTTTTCAACTTGATTGCTCATTTCTTGTGAAGATAAAAAGAAGGGACAACCTGTGTCAAAACTGGCTATTTCCAAATGGTTGTCTATGGCTATTACCTTTTGTTATACTCACCATAACAAAACTATTCCTGGCAGGGTCAAGATGTGCTGTACAAGGGTCTTAGCTTCATCTATGGCTTTTTGGAAAGGGTTTGATTCTAGAAGTATTCGAGAAGCTGCAAAATTATCCTCTGTACATACTTTTACAAAGCACTATAAGCTTAATTCCTTCTCTATGTCTAGATCAGACTTTGCAATGGCCATTCTCCATGGGCTGCTGGACTCTTCTCTTTCCACTTCCCAAATGTAGTGAGCTAAGGTACTCTACTCATCAAAGTCAAAGTCATAGTAAACTTTATTGTCATACAGATCAACACAGAGGAAAAGGTGCGTATCACTGCACTAAATATTGATACTCAGGCTCATACCATAAGAATGTCAGTTTACAGAAGAATAATGATAGATTAAATTAAATAATTTTAAAATGCTAAAAATAGAAATAAAAAAAGATACTAAAATAAATAAAGTAAAAAAAATTAAAGCTTTTCACAGCAGAAACAAAACAAATACAACAACAGGAACAGACTCAGTAGAAATATAAGATTATATAGCCCCCCACACCCCCCCAACTATATATTCCAACTCCGAGATCGCAGTACAGTGAGGAAAGGGATGTATTTTCCTAACTGTACTGTACCACGATCCCTGTACATAATCGAACGTTCATATTTGCGAATGCACAGTGCATTCACAAATATAACATTCAATTATGTAGCTTGCACACATATGAACTATTCGAACATCTGTAGTTCGAATAATTCATAGGCGTACAATACTACATCAACATTTTAAAAGTAAACCGTGTCGGATAGTGTTTTAAACAAACACACACACTCAAATAAACACAAATACACATGCTTACTCCTGGGCAAATGAGTGAAAAACTGGTGCATTGTTTCAGTTTTTCTGCATGTAATGTGAACTTATTTCTTAAGAAAATGTAGTATGAAACTATAGGATAGGTACGTAATGCAGTTTACAAAAGAACAAAGGCTTATTCCTGAAACTATTTGGAGGGTGAAAGAAGGGATAATGATGATAGTAGATCACTGAAATATACTGAGATGTGCATGTGGGATTAATGTATGAAGCATGAAATGCTGTTGTGTTAAAGTTCCATGTCTGTGTTTGTATTTGCAAATCTGAGTGTGTGAAAAACTAGTCAGGGGCATTCTAGAAGTATGCACAGCACAAATAACATTGTATCTTGGCTTATGTGGCTGAAAACAATACATGAATGAGTAACTATTTCCACAGAAACAAAATGCAACATTCATTTAAAAAAAGTTAACTGCAACAAGCACGATGCTGCCAGCAGTTCAACACTGAAATGCATTCTTTTTCACCATTGGGCAAGCTTAAAGATCATGTCTGCCTTGACAAAACCGAATGTAGCTATTGCATCTACTTCTTGCTTTTAGGAATGTTCATTGATAGCTAGCGGCTAGTTTAATCCTGTTTTCACAAAAATAGGGCTAATAAATTATGATGCTGTTGCAAGCTATGCTTTCACCTTGTATGAGTTGCAGTTGTGATGGCAGTCCATTATGACATGAAGTTTGGGGCGAAAGCGATTACGGAAAAGTTTCCGCCCATGAAAATGTTGACTGTCATTTTCTTTTTAGGCTGATGATATAACTGTACATTGACATACCCATTTCCATCTGTTAAGCAGATATAGTAATTTGTTAGGGGAAAATGGGTATGCCTTTTTATTACCCTAGTGCATTGTTCTTTCTTTGCAGTACTGTAGTCACCCATGGCAACCTGTAAGTGATAAAAGGGCACTTGGATAATACTTAATGAACTCATACTTGTTTATTCATTAAGTATTTTGCATTTCTAAGTGGTGATCTGCTGACTTAGTATTTTTTTCTTATTTAATATCTTGTTTTATTTTAGATCCCAACTGACAAGAAAAACAGGAAACCCTAACTTCATGTCATCATTATGTAAGGCTTGATGACGTGGGTCCACAAGGCAGCGTGCCACAAGATTGTGAGGGATATCTTTCTCTTTAAAAGAGAGTTAAAAGTTATGGAAATTTTTTTTCAAAAAAGTCAGAAAACTGGAAGCAGGAAGCTGGACTCCATCGAGACAGCAGTCAGTCGCAATGTGTTTCAAGTAATTGTGGGCAGCTGTACATGATCTTTAATGGTAACTCCTTGAAAAGTACTGCCGTGTAAAATACCTAGTGCAATACTAATTAGACTGCAAAACTGAATGTGAATGGATTTAGATTGTTTTTATCCTGTCACTCGCTTTTCTTTACTTGCTTTTCTTTTTGATAAGTGCCTCTTCTTTCTACCAGCTATTAAAGGGGTATCTCTTTACTATCGCTGGTAACTCTTTCCTTTTTCTCTCTATAAATAATCTCTCTTATCCACCTATAGGATAGTTATTTATTACCATTGCTGGTAATCTTCTTTCCTTCTTTACCTTTTTGTTGTAAAAAAATCAAACAAAAAGAGACATTTCTTCTATCTCTTTTCCTTTTCTTTCCTTTTAAGATGGCTGAAAAGCCAACAAGTTTTAAAAAGTGCACTTCCTGTGGTATAAGATACCCAACTCTGATGGCCACAGGGAGTGCATCTATTGCTTAGGAGCAGGCCATCTCGAAACTCGTTGTCAAATCTGTGTGGGGTTCGACTCTCTGGCCCTAAGCGATAGATGTAATAAGTTAGTCTTGAAGAGTTTGCTTCCAGCTTCTGCTCCTTCTTCTTTAGTTTCTGTTTCAGGGGCTCAAACCCCCTCCAAGAAGTCTAAAACATCTTTGAATCCCAGGGAGCATAGAAAATGCTCTCTGCCCAGTCTCCTAAATCTGCTCCTGCATCAGCACTGCTTGCTAAGCAATTTAAGTATTCGGATCTTTGGATCCGACTTCTGTAATGTCCAAGTCTCCTTGACCTCAAAACCCCTGCTTCTCTCCTACTTTCTTAAATGAGGCACCCAAGAGATTGTCTCATCCTCCTTCCATTTCAGCTTTTATTTGGTCCTCCCAAAGTCCCACTGAAGCAGATCTGGAAAGGATGATGAGGAAATTCCTCAGAGCTCAGATCCAAATGGGGGTCTTACCATCTCCATCTCCCATTGGACCTGTGAGCCTTCAACCTGTATCTCATTTCATTATCTGTCCTTCTCCAATTCATCCAATGATTTTGGAGCCCTCATATCTGAGAGGCCTGAGGTCAAATTGTTGGCTCTGAAGACAGCTTCTTCGATTCCGACTATGTCCCTGACTCATTCGATGTCCACCCCCCAGAGCATGACAAGTTTCGGAACTGAAGCATCAGCGCTGGATCCAGATGGATGCCTTCAACTCTGAGAGTTTCGGAGCCATTGCATCTCCTCAGACCTTTGGTGTTAGACAGCTCGGGTCCAACTCCTCCCTTATGACTGGAGCCTAGGCAGGGTCAGGGCTTAACGGCACCTGGAATTTCAGCTCTGGTGAGGTTGTCTATGGCTTTTCCTCATCCTTCTACTTTCAAAGTGATGGTGAACACTTTCTCTCACCCAAGAGCACTTTCTACTCTTGTTTCTTTGGATTCTACCCCCATATCCCCTGCGAATCGGACTTCTGAGCCTCATCAACCTATTCCTCAGGGACAGCTTCCAGGCAGTTCCTGCACAGGAACTTCCTCTTTCTTCCTATAGCTCTCCAGATCATCCCACTGAAAAGGTCTCCCGAAAGAGATCATGTAAAAGGAGACACTTAGATTCCCTGCAGGAATCTTTAACCGAAGGCACCGACTTTGATAAAGGGGAAGGATCTCCCAGATCACCACCAGAAGACATCTCCTTTGGAGACATTCTAGACATCCTTAGCCAGAAAGGTGGATGGTCTTTTGATCCCCCTTCCCAGAAGAAGTTGGTATTCTCAGAAGCCTTTGGGTCTGGCCCATCTGCATCTTTGGTTGCCTTGCAGACCAGGATCATCAGGCTAATAGGGTGATAGTTCCCAGGATCAGTGGTGGCTCCCCCTTTGTGGAGTGGGATAACTATTGCTGTGCGCCATTCAGTGGGCACAAAGCCTGACGTGAGACTATGATTGAACATGGTGCTTAGGTGGGGAGCCAGTTCATTCTGAAGTTCGTGTAAAACGCAGCCTGGGATGTTGTCCGTTCCCATGGATGCTGTGTTTTTGGCTTTAGAGAGTGCAGCTTTTACCTGCATAGATGTGATTACAGGGACTCTACATTCTTCCTGTATAAATATGGACCCCTTAGAAGATGAGAGGGGGCTAAAGTTAGCACTGAACCTATCTGCCAAGATGTTGGCAATATCAGTTGGTTCTGTAATTTCTGCGCCATTGTGCTGTAACTGCAGATCTGGGTGTTGCCATTGAGATTCTTGACATAGCTATAGAATGCTTTGTGACTGCCCTTAGAGTCAGTGCCAATTTTGTTTTCATAGCTAACTTTGGAGGATCTTATAAGAGAATCTCCGCTTCTTACTGAGGCTGACCAGGGAGCTCCTCCACTCATGGGATTTTACTCACTTTTGCAACAGTTTCTTTCTTCTGTTGTAGAGTTTGTTTATGGCAGGGGACCACCAGATTGGCTTTATTTTTTTGGAGCATAGTGTCTTGGTTCTGTTTGGGATAGCACAATCCATGCACTCGTGTAAGTGCTTATAGAGTGCATTTGTGTAGGATTCAGCAGTTGTAACTGTATTGTCCATCTGCATGGGTGTTATGAAGTTTGCCACTTTTATCTTAAGAAGCATGAAGTTGGCTTTGGAAATTTTTTTTACCGTGGTTTCCTTAATGGTGGGTGGGGGCAGGATGCAGATATCAAGGGTGATTAGCTTATGGTTGGATCTGACCAATGAGGAGTTGACTTCAGGTGTGGAACACTGGTCACTCATGTTGGTAATGACTAGGTCTAGGATATTGTTGCCCCTGGTGGGGGTGTGGATAAGTTGATCCAGGGCATTGGAATTTATGAATTCCAGAAAGCGTTGAGCAAAGAAGTTGGTACACGAGTAGTTTTCCCAGTTAATGGTGGGATAGTTGAATTGCCCATTATTAGGGTGTTTGGTTGAACCCTAATATTTTCCAGCATATCAAGAAAAGATGAGTGGGAATCCTGAGGTATGGTGGGGGATCTATAGCAAGCTACAATTTGGATTGCAGTTTTGCCCAGAGTTAATTGCACTTGGATAATCTCGGATGCATTATGCTGCACAGCTAGCCTGAAGGTGTGGATATTCTTAATGAATATGGACACACCTCTGCCTTTGGTGTTCTGGTCCAGGTTAGATGGCCGAAAAGTGTGGTATGAGTTATAGCCTGGTAATTGTCAAAAGAAAAATATACTTTAAAAATGATCAAAACATGGTAGGTTCAGGTTAAGGCACTTTAATCTTGCAGCAAGGAGACAAAAACGTGCTAATACAGAGTTTGTCTAACTAGAAACAGGAAATGCTTACATTTTTATACACTTTCTCATAAGACATTGCCTACCAAGCTGACGTAGTGAATCACAAGTTTTGTCATCATCATTTACTAATAATTGCTTTCATAAAATTCTGCTTATTTATCAATTTTTGTGAGAAACTTCCTAAGGAAAACAACGTGGCCTTGGCTACCACCAGTTAGATCCATGCAATGTTCCCATTCAAGGTACTATGGCTAATTCAAGCACAAAGCAAGCAGTTCATTTCTCTAACAATCCTTTGTCTATACTATCTGTAAACTTCTGCAGCTGCACATGTTCTCATACTTCGAACAGAGCTGATTGTTTAAAATCATTACATTTACAGGATATAGCATTGTTCGTTCATTCTCTCCTGACCTAGCAGATAACCACCTGCTTCTCAAGTACATTTCCAAAAGGCATAAACATGAATATTGCTGTGCTAGCAATTACTAGGTCAGAGGGCATCTTGCAAGTTTCAGAAAGCACACTGTAGTTTCAAAAAGCATCTTTTCAGTCTCATATGAAACTCAATTATATATAAAATAGAATGAAAAACGTGTTAACTTATTTGGTTTCTAATTATCATTAAGCATACACACATTAATACATATTTTTCTGACATTTCCCCCTGTTAATACTTTTTAATTCTATTTTCAAAAAGAATAAACAGTTTGCTTCTTTTCCTAACCTCTTCCATTCAGGATTTGCAGGGAAGAAAGTCATTCGGTTTAAAACTTTATGAAAGTGTTTCACATTCCAACAGTTCTTCAAATTCAGTACTTTGATACATAGTCTCAGAAACTGATATATCTATAAATTCTTTGATTAATTTTTTCATGCAGGGGATACCACAACAAACACAAGCTCCTATCAGGAGCAATCCCACACAAATGGCAATCAAGATGTTAATTAGGATGGAACCCCACCCCCCAAATAAATTCTGGAAAAAGTCCGTCAGAGGGTTTGGGCCTGGCTTGGTCATGGCCGACACTTGCTGTATCATCTCAAGGTGGTCATTTATTTTGTGCTGATGATCTGGTATATACGCACAGCACTCTTCTTTGATTAAAGTGCACGTACCACCTCTCGCCGCTAGGGTGAAGTCAAGAGCTATTCGGTTCTGGAGCACTACAGTTCTCATAGCATTCAGTTCATCAGTTATCAGTTCAAGAGCAGAAAAAGTTGCATTACTCATTACTTCGAGAAGTTTAGCCAGTTATCGCAGCTCCCAAATCGATTTAACTGTGCCATATGCAGGTAATATGCCTGCCCACGATATGACAGCATCACTCAAGTCCATGTGTGTCAGTTTGGTACCCACAGCATGATGGTCTTTCCAGCCCGCCTCGATCGGTCCCACTGGAATTTCAGGCTTTTTAACAGCTTTTTTGGCCACATCTCGGGTATTTTGAATATTTCCCCTGAGGCAAGACTGCAGTGTGTCTTATGGCCGGGACCAGGTACCCCAAAAAACAACTGCCGGACCAATTCTCAGGTAACCATTTATATGCTTTTTTACCACACACAAAATAACAATCCTCTACCTTAGTAGTTACTTTGTTACGAAATGGCTGCCCTGCATGAAACATTTTCCTATCTATTACAGATAACTGTTTAAAAAGTACAGGATTACGTTGCACTTGATCAATAGTCTTATGCATGGACGCAAGAAATGAGTCATAATTCAAACTACAAGTTCCACCCATGTTGTTTGCTTTAGTATAACATTTATAATGTACAGTCACATTACACTTGCTCCAACCCACTTGAATTGTGTCATTCTTATAAAAACATACAATTCCCTTTTGTGTCAGAGGCAAATACAGTGCTACCTTATCATATGCTTTAATAGATACTGTGTCATAAACCAGATTTTCCCAGGTCTCATTGACCCCTAGGGGGATTGCAGTGATTAATAACCCCCCCGTATGCTGTTGGTATGGCTGTGCAGATCCAGCAGTTCGAAACATTAAAAGTCTCAGCATACACACGTGTAATTGCCTGATAAGTGTTACAGTTCGGGTGCCAGTCTGTTTGGTTCATCACGTTTAATCAGTTCAACTTTTGTGGCAGGAAAAAGGAAAGGCCACAACAAAAAGAACAATATTATCAGTATAGCTACCAGAATAATGAGGTTGTTCTGTGTCTCTGTTTGCTCTATACCTGGCCATTTTGTTCTCGTTGTACAACAGTAACAAGGTTTTTGTCCAGTTCAAAGTTCTTAACCAGTTTACAGTGTGTCAAATGAATCCAGGATGCTCGCTCCGCGATCTTGACTGCAGTGGGTGTCGACAATAGTACCTGGAACGGCCCTTCCCACTTCGGAGAACTCCAGTTTTTTCTCTTCACTATCTTCACCCAGACCCAGGTGCCTGGGGCTACTGCTGCTTCCAATGGTTTCGTTTGCTCTTTATCTGAAACAGAATTTAACTGCAAAAGTTTGTTATTCAAAAATCGCCTCATATACCCTGCAAGTGAACTATCAGCCTCCTGCTCTGCAGACATGAGAGGTTTCCATTGAGGTGTATAATATGCCCTCCCAAACAGAACTTCAAAAGGAGTTAACCCTTTTGCATTTTGAACAGTTCTCATGCTCAACAGTGCCAGAGGTAAACAGTGCACCCAGTTCTTTTGTGTCTCACTAATCAATTTTCTAAGTTTATTCTTCAACACCCCATTATGCCTCTCTACTAACCCTGCAGATTGGGGGTGGTATGCACAATGGTTTTTCAACGATATCCCGAAATAGCGACTAAGTTGTTGTATAGTTTGATTTACAAAGTGTGTGCCATTGTCACTATAAATCTTTTCCGGTATGCCAAATCTAGGAATAATTTCTTTAACAAGGACTTTTGCAACAGTAGCTGCATCTGGATTTTTAGTTGGAAAAGCTTCCACCCATTTAGAAAACATATATATAATGACAAGGCAGTACTTCTTATTTTCGCATTTGTTCAGTTCTATGAAATCCATACAAATAGTATGAAACGGATACGGTGGTATAGGGAAACTCCCTTGCTTAGGTTTCAGTGCCCCTTGTGCATGATGCTTGTTACAAACATGGCACGCTGCACAAAAATCGTTTGTGTAATCAGTAAATCCATAAGTCATAAACACTCGATTCACTAACTGTACCATCCCCCCTGTTGAGACATGGCTCTGCCCATGGCTCAACAAAGCTGCATATCTAAACAAGTTAGATGGTAAGATTGGTTTCTTTTCTTTGGAGATGTACAGTCCCTTTTCAAGGATTGCTCCTCGTTTTATCCACTTTTGTTTTTCTACATTTGTAGTAAGTGTCTGCATTGTTTTTAACATTTCTAAATCTAAAATCTCAGATGGTTGTAATTCCTCACTCAAAAGAAAAACTTCTGTAGCTGCTTGTTTTGCAGCTGTATCAGCCCTCACATTACCTTTTGAAATTATATCCTGTTGCTTGGTATGAGCTACGCATTTGCAAATAGCTAATTTCTGAGGTAACTGAATAGAGTCTAACAGATCTAAAATAAATTGTGCATGGTTAATTGGTTTACCAGTAGATGTTATCATTCCTCTATTTTTCCACTGCTGCGCAAAAACATGTATAGTAGAAAAAGCATACTGACTGTCAGTAAAAATGTTTACTTTCTTACCTTTTGCTAAGGTACATGCCCTCGTCAAGGCAATCAATTCTGCTGCTTGTGCAGATAAGTTGTGTGGTAAAGACTTCGCTTCTAAAATCTCGGTATCAGAAACTACTGCATACCCCACTAGATTCTGTCCTGTAGGACCCCTTCTGCACGAGCCGTCCACATAGTATGTCACCTCGGCATCATCCAAGGGAACATCTCTAAGGTCTTTTCTAGGTAGTGTCTTTTGCTCAATCTCTTGCTGGCAGCAGTGTGGTTTGCCATCTGCAGGGGTTGGGAGCAAGGTTGACGGATTCAAAGTTGTGCATCGTTGAATTGTCATATGAGGTTGGCTCAACAGTATGGTCATACAGGAAAGATGTCTAGCAGGAGAAAGATATGCTACTTTTTCTTGCAGTAAAATAATCACGACTGCATGAGGCACTCTGAATGTGAGAGGGTGGAACAATACTACTGAGGCTGAAGCCTGCATTGCCATTGCAGCTGCGACTACTGCTTGTGCACAGTGGGGCAAGGATCGCGCCACTGGGTCTAACTGTGATGAATAGTAAGCTATGGGGCGTTGTTTGTCCCCATGCTGTTCTGTTAACAATGATGTCATATAACCTTGCTTACAGTCTACAGTTTGGAAAAATCGCTTATGATAGTTTGGTAATCCTAAAACTAAGGAAGAAGCTATCAGTTGTTTCAGTTTGCAGAAAGCTGATTCTGCTTCTGGTGTCCACTGTAATAAATCCAGTGCTGCCATCGGCTTTTTGAATATCAAATTATTCAGCGGAGCAGACTCCAAAGCATAGTTTGGTATCCAACTCCGACAAAAGTTAGTAGTTCCCAGGAAGGACATCATTTCCTTCTTGGTAGTTGGTCTAGGTGCCTGTAATATTGCTGTTTTTCTGTCTTCATCTAATATTCTGCCTTCTTTTGATATTACATATCCCAGGTATTTAACCTGTTTTTTCCAAAGTTGCAGTTTGTTCTTATTTACCTTGTGTCCTTGAGTAGCTAAAAATTGTAATAATGCTATGGTATCCTCTCTGCATTCTTGCTGGGTGGGGGCTGCCAGCAGGATGCCGTCTACATAAAGTAAAATCTGACTACCTTTCGGTGGGATAAATCCCGCCGGGTTACTTGCCATTTCTTGTGCGAATATCGTTGGACATTCACAATATCCCTGTGGTAGTCTCGTATATGTATACCGTTTCCCCTGAAATGTAAATGCAAACCAATGTTGACTGTCTGGGTGTATCGGTATCAAGAAAAATGCATTGCTAATATCTACCACAGAAAAATACTTCTGTTGAGGTTTCAAATCATTCAATAAAGTGTGTGGATCTGGCATTGTTGGTGCCCTAGGTATAACTGCGTCATTCACAGCTTGTAAATCTTGGACCATACGCCATTCCCCGTTTGCTTTCCTAACAGGAAATAAGGGTGTATTACATGGTGAGTCAGGAGATTCTATTAAGACTCCTTCCTTAAGTAAGGCTGCTATTATAGGTTTGATTCCTATTTCTACATCCTTTCTTAAGGGATACTGTCTTTTTTGCGGTCTAAATGCTGATTTTGGCGTAATAGTAACTGGTCCTGCTTTTCGAATAAGTCCTACATCTGATTTCCCTGTTGACCAGAGAGTCTCTGGTATGTCTCGTAAGGCTTTTTCCTCTTCCTCTAGTAAGAGTACTACTCAGCTATCCTCACTTGCCTGTGAGTGCACAGCTGGGTGTGTCTATGTTATCCAATTCAATTTCTGCTTCTGTATTCCTTGTTCAGAGAGTTCTAACTCTGTTTTTCCCACCTTGTGACTTTTTCTCCTAGGTCTGCCCACTTCAAATTTCTATCTTTAGTTAAGCTTACATGTGGTAATCGATTAGATCTGTAAAGTGCTAAGAATTCCTGGGGCAATGAACAGCTTACTACACTGTTTCCTTCTGTGTCCCAGTACAGATTTCGTAATACTAACCTATTAGTATGGTTTCTAAACAGTTCTTGCTCATATTCTTTATCAGGTCTTGGTCTGTTACAGTAATATAGAGTGCAATGCAACAAATGCTTGTTATCAGTGTCAAGGGAGGGGGATTTACTGATGGCTACGTTCATCAGTTCTTCGGTTACTGCCCCTGGACCAGTCGTAACTAAGTCCTGGCTGTACCAATAAAATATTTCACCCTCCGGTCGCACTACAAAAGTATCCATTTGTCGCTGTGCTTCCATACCCTGCATAGTTGGAACTATGGTTATGCCAAATACCTGCATTAAGTCTTTGCCCAAGAGATTCACTGGGCATTTTGCAGGAACAACAATTTTGCTTTTCTGGGTCATCCCTGAAACAGGGTCAGTTATCGCTATGTTGTGGGAGAGTGGCTCCCGATACAGCTGTCCATTAGCTGCTTTCACTAATATGTAGTCTAGTGATTCTGAATTTTCTGGTAGTTTGGAAGGATGTATCAGGGTCCGTGAAGCCCCTGAGTTGCACAGAAATTTGACTTCCCTCCCCTCTACCAGAAGCGTAACTTCCGGTTTTGTGTCTGCTAAATAGAGCTCTAAGCTCAATAATGCTAAGTCCAAAATTTCATTTTCTTCATCATCTATGAAGTCATGTACATCCTCTATTCCTTCCGTCACATCCTCTACCCTTGCTACCACATTTGCATTTGTCTTTTCCTGTCCATTCTTATCCAGTGATTCTTGACTATCATATAGTCATTCCTCACCCTCCTTATCTTCCGTGGTTACCTTCTTATTTAGCCTGCAATCCCTTGCCAGATGTCCCTTTTTCCCGCATTTAAAACATTCACCCCTTTTCTTTCTCTCTTCAAAGTCTTCTGATTGTTTATCAGATTGTTTGTTTCCCTGGGTATTTTTCTTACCCTTCTTCCCAGTTTGTACTACAAAGACTTCTGACCCGTCTTCTACTGCAAATACTTGAGTTTTCTTTTTCTTTTTGCTATTAAAATGCCTTTCGGCATGTCTTGCATATTCAAGTTATGACTGTAGTCTACTTGTACGATGATCTACCATGTGCTTTGTAATAAAGCTGCTAATGGGAGCTATACTGCCTTTTAAAAATGCATTCTTTAGCTGTTGCTCATATGAGGAATCATGTGTTTGATCTTCAGGTACCTGCATTCCACAATGGTTATTAAAACATTCTAATAATCTGGCATAATATCTATCAACAGTTTCACCTTCCTGTTGTATGCATTGATTAATGCAAGTCCAATCAGCCCTAGGCTTCCATTTCTCAGAGATTCGGTCTGTCAAACCTTTCACTCTGTTGTCCAGTTCTGCATTACTATGTGGGAGTGGTCTAAGCTCATCACGGGATTCCAGTTGCCACTGATCATGTGCCAGTCTGGACCTACAATTTGTCTAACTACTTTTTCTACTTCTTCTCCATTCAAATGGTAACTTAACCTCATGCCCTGTAAGTCTTCTAAGAATTTTCTAAAATTAACTTTTGGATGGGGAATTCTCTCTGTGGCTTTCCGGATGTCTTCCGGTGTCCACGGTCTATATACTAGAAGAGTCTGATCCTGTCCTGCCTGCCCTGCCTGTGGATTTGGTACTTCTATGAGTGGACATATCTCTTCCTCAGTCATAGCTTGTGAATTTCTACTTATTTCATATAATTCAATATCCCCTCTCAAGTTGCGTGTTCGAGACCTGGTCTCAATAGGATCCCCGTCAAACGGTTTTGATTTTGCAGGAACAGCTGGGTATAGTGGAGGTGGATCAGCTTGTCCACTCGCTTCATATTCCGGTAAAGGATGCAGAGGGGGCGGAGGAGGGGCTGTCGCTATTACCAAGTTATTATCTTCTTTATCTAAGAACATTGCTTTTGAATTCTTAATCTTTTGTTCCCTGCGATTTGCTTCCTCAAGCCAGCTGTGTGCCTAAGGGACTCCTAATTGCCGTTGCTTTTTTAGCTGACCTTTCGCATCTGTTTTAAGTTGTCTAACAAGTTTAATAAGTGAAGATTTATCTAAATTACCATCAAATTTGTATTTATCAACCCATTTTGTATAATACTTAACATTATCGGCACGCTGTAATTGCATATATTTTGCGTCTTCGGTTAGGGGCAGGTTTCGGGAACTTTTCGTGCACTGATTTCCCATGTTGCCTTAGCTAAGCTAAAAATTGTTACGTAACCCTTCTTATCACATGGTACCACAATTTTACACCTTTTCACAGTTTATCTAGAATAACTGTCTACCTATTCTGTTTCCCTGATCTATGACAAGACAGCAATCTTTTTGTCCCTGATCTGCACATGCAAATCTCCCTGACAAAACAGTACTGTAACAAGTCCCTGATCTAAAACAGAAAAAAGGTAAATTCCTCCTTACCTGACCCTCCGTGAGTTGATCCACCGGAACGTTGACTCGTCCTCCAATCCCAGATCAGAAACAGTGGCTGGCCTCTTTCGAACGACAATTCAGTCAGAGGTCTTTCAAAACAGAAGAGCCGACGTGGCCACTTCTCTGTACGGGTACATGCCACCGGGCCCAATTCTGACCTGGGCCTAGAGTGAGAGGTAGTTTCTGGTCCGAAGGACCAAACTGTCAAAAGAAAAATATACTTTAAAAATGATCAAAACACGGTAGGTTCAGGTTAAAGCACTTTAATCTTGCAGCAAGGAGACAAAAACGTGCTAATACAGAGTTTGTCTAACTAGAAATAGGAAATGCTTACATTTTTATACACTTTCTAATAAGACATTGCCTACCAAGTTGACGTAGTGAATCACAAGTTTTGTCATCATCATTTACTAATAATTGCTTTCATAAAATTCTGCTGATTTATCAATTTTTGTGAGAAACTTCCTAAGGAAAACAACGTGGCCTTGGCTACCACTGGTTAGATACATGCAATGTTACCATTCAAGGTACTATGGCTAATTCAAGAACAAAACAAGCAGTTCATTTCTCTAACAATCCTTTGTCTATACTATCTGTAAACTTCTGCAGCTGCACATGTTCTCATACTTTGAACAGAGCTGATTGTTTAAAATCATTACATTTACAGGATATAGCATTGTTCATTCATTCTCTCCTGACCTAGCAGATAACCACCTGCTTCTCAAGTACATTTCCAAAAGGCATAAACATGAATATTGCTGTGCTAGCAATTACTAGGTCAGAGAGCATCTTGCAAGTTTCAGAAAGCACACTGCAGTTTCAAAAAGCATCTTTTCAGTCTCATATGAAACTCAACTATATATAAAACAGTGCATAGAAAATAGAATGAAAAACGTGTTAACTTATTTGGTTTCTAATTAGCATTAAGCATACACACATTAATACATATTTTTCTGACATAATGCAGGGGTGCTCTTTTGAGCCTTGAACCAGGTCTCAGTCACTGCACAGATATCGATGTTCTCCATTTTAAGGAGTGCCTCGAGTAAGTGCATTTTGAGATTTAGTCTTCTAGCACTGAGTAGCATTACCCTCAGTTTTTGCTTGCCTGTTCCTGTTACGGTGGTGAATTTGTCATTTGAACCTTACCTAAAAAAGGCACTATAGGGGCGCCAAGACCATTAGCCAGTATCCGGAATCCCAGGGGCGACAGGTGCAGGCCATCTCTGGCAAAGCATCGTGGTCTGTCGACCATGTCACCCCAGGCGGACAGATACTGGATCCCTTTAGAATGACACCAGAAGCTTAGTCAAGTGTTGAAGTCAATCATTTTGTCCTTGTACTATTTGGCACACTTTACCAGATTGCAGAGAGACTTCATTAAGGAACTCTCTAAGTCTAGTCCTAAGTCCATGTTGGTAGAGGAACAGAAAGAGTGTTCTTCACAGCTGGCCACCATTGAACTGATTTCTACTGCATCCATGAGGTTAATCTCTCATGTAGGGGAATATTCCTCATGGGTGGTGGGTTCTGGCATAGCCATAAGGAGACATGCTTGGATGAGCAATGTGTACCTTTGTGGAGCCCTTTGAGTCTTCTTTCATCAGTGCTCCTTTTGATGGATCTTCTTTGTTTGGGCCACAGTAAAAGAAGCACTTTTCTTTAGTCGACAAGATGGAAAGACATTTTCTGCCATGGGAATCCATTTTTCTACGCAACATAGATCTTTTCCTAGGAATCATTGGGATGGTAATAAGATGTCATTCCAAAAATCACAAGGACCTTTTCAAGACTCATGGGGGATTTTCCCCCAGAGGCATAGGGGGAAACTCCAATGGAAGATGCCACCCTCTTAGCAGAGGTGACCCACAAAACCAAAGGTTTCGAGATTCCTTTTAGGATAGACCCTTTAAGCACTCCTGAAGGGTTGCCCAACTGTTTTTCTTTGGAGGCAATCGGAGGAGGGCGTGCTTGTCCTTGCACATGGAAGTCTGGGCATCCATAACAAGAGACACTTGGATAGAAAGAATTATATACAGAGGATATTTCATTCCCTTTTTGCAAACCTCTCCACATAAATGTAAGAATCTCCCTGATGTTCCACCCAATCAGCAGGAGTTAGCAGCTCTAGAAGTTCAAAAGCTGCTAGACAAAAGTAGTTATCCAGGAGGTCCCACCAGACCAGAGAGCATTCAGAACTTACTCAAGGTTCCTTTTATTTCCAAAGAAAACAGGGGACCTGAAGCCCATTTTGTATCTCAGCAATCTAAATCAGTTTGTAAAAAATTCCAAGTTCTGGATGGTCATGGTTTAATCCATTCTACCTCTTCTGCAGAAGGATGACTGGATGTGTTCCATAGATCTCCAGGATGCGTATTATCATATCAAAATGAACAGACTGTCCCAGAGATATCTGTGTTTTTGGCTGGGGGCCAGTCATTATCAGTTTAGATCCCTGCCCTTTGGGCTCACCACAGCTCCCAGAGTATTCACCAAATGTATGGCAGTGGTAGCAGCTCTTCTCAGACTGCTCAGATTCAGAGTGTTTCCTTATGTAGATGACAGTCTCCTCATTGCCCCAACCAGGCAGCTCCTCAAAAAGCCAGGGACTACTTACTCCAGTTTATGTCACTATGTAGGAATCACAATCAGTTATTCCAAGTACCATCTCCAACTGGTTCAAGTCTTGCAGTTTATAGGAGCTTTCCTGGATACACCCAATCATTTGGCCTTTCTTCAAATGAACAAAGTACAGACCTTAAAATTCCATGTTAGTCAGATTCTTTCACACTGATCTCCCCCAGAAGAGCTGTTTTTTTAAGCCTTAGGGTCAATGGCTGCAGTGATTACCCTGCTACAAACTGTTCATTTCCACATGTGGATTTTTCATTGGGCTCTAGCAGTTTAATGGTTGATTCTTCAACAGCATCTGAACCATCCTATAAAACTTTCTCAGGTTTGTAGGTACTCCCTGCTTTGGTGGATTCAGTCCAGCAAAGTTTTTCAGGGCTGTCCCTTTGTATTTCCACCCCCAGCAGCCACAGTGACTACGGATGCCTCCCAAGTGGGGTGGGGGTGGGGGTGGGGGGCATTTCTTGTGATGGACTCTCCAAGGCACATGGTCCCAAGAAGAGACCAATTTGTATACAAGTGTCATAGAGATGAGAGTGGTCCTTTTAGTGTAGCAGGCTTTTCAAAGCTCTCTTCATCTAGGAACAATTGCTATCCAAATAGACAACATATCTGTGGTCTGGTACATTGACAAACAGGGTGGATCCTGGTCCTACTACTTTGCTGAGAAGCAGTGAGAATGTGACAGTGGATGATCTTCTCCAACTGCTTTCTCCTAGCAGCACACATACTGGGGGAATTCAATATTCTAGATGACAGGTTCAGCAGGACTATTCTGATACCTTCCAAGTGGTCTGTCAACCATATAATGGCAGAGGGAATCTTCTTTCGATGGAGTCAACTTTGATGCAATCTCTTTGCCTCTTCCCTTAACAAGTACAGCAGTTTTTTTGCTCTAATTCCCCCACAGGGGGAGTCACCAAGAGATGGTGTTGTCCACACTGGGCCCTCCAGACTCCTGTACGCTTATCCCCCCTTACCTCTAATTCCCAAATTTCTTCAAAAAGCACTCCAGCTGAAGAGCTTATCCTTTTGCACCTTTTTGGCCTTAGCAAGTTTGGTTCCCCTTTCTATGGACATTCCAGGCCTCAAGTTGACCACATAGGTTCTCCAAGTCCAGTGATGGCTAGAAAGCCCAAGCTTTCTTCCCTGCTTTGCCACATTTAAAATTTTCCCATAAAACCTCCACTATAAAAATATATAAGAATAAATGGAAAAAAAATTCTTACTGGACACATAAGAGAGAATTAGACCCCTTTACTGCATCAATTTCTGCTGTTTTAGATTTTCTTGTTTCAGTTTTTTAAGAAGGAGCTAGTTTTTCCACCATTAAAGTTCATCTAGCAGCCATCTCCAATTATCACACCAGAGATAATGCTTTCCCTCTATATTCATCAAGGTTATACAAAGCTTTCCTTAAAGGTGCCTTTTTACTTAGGCCTTCGAATAAAGATCCTGCTCTACCATGGGACCTTAAGCTTTTGTTGCAGAGCTTGACTCAACCTCCCTTTGAGTCCTCAGCCAAGTCTGATATCAAGTTTCTTTCTTGAAAGTCAGTCTTTCTAGTGGCCATTACTTCAACTAGGTGAGTTTCTGAATTCCAAGCACTCTCCTCAAAACCACCTTATTTGATATTCCATAAAGATAGTCACCTTATGAACTAATCCATCTTTTCTGCCTAAAGTGGCTTCTGAGACAAACATCAACCAAGGTATTAATTGGCTGTGTACTTTCCAAATTTTTCCAATAAAGGAGAATATATGCCTTACCTTTTGGATGTGAATAGGCAGCTTCATTTTTATCTTCATAGGATGAAGAACTTTAGGAAAACTGACCAGCTGTTCATCTCCTTTGCCTATAATAGATTGGGAAAACTGTTTTCTAAAGTTACCTTAGCTAAATGGTTAATGGATTGCATTTCATATGTTTATTCTCTACGAGGTCTGCCTTTACTGAGACCTCCTAAAGCTTACGCCACTAGATCTATGGCTAAGTCATGTGATGGTATTGTGCTGCATCCATGTGATCTAATGCTCACCTTATATTACTCATTACAAGTTGAACCTGATTTCCAGAAGCAGGGCTGCCTTTTGTTCTGTGGTTCTCTGGAACATCCTGTCATGAGGGCCACCCCAGGTTATTGTAGCTGGGGATTCTGTCCCATTCATTGAGCAATGAATGAAAATGACGACATCAGATATAAAGGTTATGTATTCACCATAACTATGCATCTGTGTTGGTCATTTTCATGCTTCCTCAACTTCCCACCTTCCTTCCCCCTCTCCTTTTTCTTTGGGAGTGATTTGATAGAAATATCGGAACTGCCATTCTTGCTTGAGCCTCTATTCCATCTTTCCTGTTTCTGTAGGTTATAATCAACCTTTTACAGACTAAGCAGCAAACTCAATATGAGGTAATACAGGGATTAAGGGCATTATGGGTAAGGGGGGAGCTCCAGTGTCGGATCCAAGAGACTGGAACAAATGCTGCCGAGACAGATCTGAGACCCATTCATTGAGGAAGAATGAAAATGATCAACACAGATGCATAGTTATGGTGATTACATAACTTTTATTTTGAGAATAACAACAGAAGCTCTATCTTGACAGTTACAGATAGAAAATAAATACCCCCCCAAAAAACACACAACAGTTACCACTACAGTAAGTGATAATGCTATTGCAATGTGTACAAAAGCATAACACTTAAAAACTGTAAAGAATCACTTTAATTTTGTCTCAGTTTCTCTCACTTTTACTTCATCCTATTTTTTTATTCTCTCTTAGAGCTTCTTACTGAGTTTTTTATTTTTCTATCCATTTGTCATCTGTGTTACCTTCAGCAGGACTTTCCTAAATACTTTAACAAATGTACCTATTTCTTCTTTTTTAGTGATGTTTCTGTTCTTTTTGCATTGTTTCCATATTCTGTATAAAACCTTTTTGGGCCACTAAAGAATTGCTTATTGTGTACTTTTCCTTTATATGTATATGCATACTTTCTGAATTTGTTTGCTTGTGCTGACATTTTAGTTTGTTATTATGAATAGTGTATGATAAATCGTGCTCTGTTTTAATACTGTGCATTGCTTTTATCACATCTATCTTTTACAAGGATTTTTGATTATCTGTCCCCTTTTTCTATCCTTCTAATAATGATAATTCTTGTTTTAGCTGCTTTATAGTTTTCTCTATTCAAGGCTTCTGTGGTGGCATTCTACTTGTCTTCCTTTCTTTTGTTACTCGACATTCTTGTAATAACACTTTATCCATTATTAGTTCATCTGCATAGTAGTGTATCCTTTTTGTTTTTGCTATATCATATGAATGCCCTTTGTTTTTACATGAATTTCTCTTAATAGTCTTTATTACTGTGTTGATCTGTTTCACCAGTTTTTTTAACATTTTGGATCTTGTTACTTTTTGTAATATGCGCCTTTCATCTATTTATCTTAATAAGTTTATCCATCTCTATTAAATGAAACATGTCTTCCATTAGATCATCATCTTCTTCTAGACTGGGAGAAAATTATTTGTTCTCTGTTTCCTGTGAGTCTTCTACAGAAGGTAACACACCATTGTTCTTTGATATTTCTTCTTCAGATACATCCTGATGCATTGGCCCATCACACCACAGCCTTAATGTAGATCAATATGTGTGTACACCTTTAAGAAGCTTTCTAGGGACTTGCACAAGTGTATAGATACTGAGCACTTGTGAGCCTGACTGCCATTTTGTAGTAAGCTGTTGAGATGTAAACATGCCTGTCTGTGTAGTCTGTCAGTTAATCAGTTTTATATTTTGTACTGCTGCTATCCATCCTGATGTGCTTTTGTGTGATGTGCTTTTGTGTAATAAAGCATGTAAACAAATTATCCCGCCTGTTTGTCTTTAATGAGAAATAAGACGAGCGACATGGTGTCAGACTGGGATCCAGAAATTCAGATTCTGGACCGAGAAGGCACTCAGTTAAAGATGGAGGAATACATAGGAGTGGATCATCCCCACCACAAGTTTAATTCACAAAAACAGGTCAGAAATGTATTTCAGGTATTGAAACTTACTTAAATGATTTCTTATTTGGAAAATATAAAAGAAAACACTCAAAACACTCTAAACAAATTTCTAAGGAAAAAGAAATGTCAGAAACTGTGACTTAATTGAAAAATATTTGAATAACTATGGAAAATGTTTGAAATAAAGTCTGAATCGCATAAAAATGAATAAAATAAGGAAAACGACTACATTTTTTGAAGTAGCTTATGGCACATATCTTTTTTGCATTAATTAAAGCTATTCAAGATATCTGAACTATACAGTGAGTTCACATGAGTGTCCAGTATTACAGTACAGTTATTTCACAAAATACAGCCATTCACAGCATATGTAACAAAGTATAGTATTTTGAAGAGTTTATTGTGCATTTGAATGTTAATACAAGTACTCGCTGTGTGTGCATGGTTCGTACATAATTTCAAGAGACACTTTCAGTGTGTCTGGGCATTATTTATTGGCATGGCAGATGGATTTAAAAAAAAAACAGCTCCACTTCTATTTGATAATAGTGTTGCAGAGAATTGGAAAGTGTTTGAGCAAGAGTATAATATTTTCATGCAAGCTGCATTTTCTGATAAAGATGATCATGCAAATACATTTATTCTGCTTAATTTAACTGGTTCAGAAGCCATAGAAAGAGAGCGTTTATCTGTGTTTGCACCTGTTGTATTTGCAGGAGAGGGGGAAAACCATCACATAGTGGTATTGGATGAGTTAAGGGAAGACCCCAAGTGCTTAAAACATAAATTTAGAGAAATGTATAACCCCCAAACAAATGTTACAATGAAAA
This sequence comes from Protopterus annectens, assembly GCF_019279795.1. Taxonomy (NCBI): domain Eukaryota; kingdom Metazoa; phylum Chordata; order Ceratodontiformes; family Protopteridae; genus Protopterus; species Protopterus annectens. The sequence goes on along the minus strand of NC_056735.1, from coordinate 723,390,516 downwards.
GGCACTTATTATACACAAGAGATCAAATGCCTTGAGAAGCAAGGCTAAAACATGCAGATTTGGTGATTTAAGGGATGAGTTGATAAAAGACAGATGTGTGTGGTATTAAACATGATGCTATGAAAAAGATTTAGCTTTGTGACAGTGATTTAACTTTGAATAAGGCCACTGAGATTTGTCCTCACAGAAAAGCACACACATATACTTGCAAATGATAAATACATGCTTCCAGTGTCTTCTAGTGCTCATGTTGATAGTATGCAGCATGTGGTTAAAAGAAACAGGCCCAAGCACATGGCAGCAACTATAAGCCCTGCAGCAGTCATTGTGAAACCCCATAGTTTTCTAGCAAACTTCAGAGTGCACACAGTCTCATTGGAGCATGAGTGAGTCAGCAAACTCAAAGCATATGCCCTCACCCAGTTTCATAGTCAACTGTCGCAATTGTGGTGCAAATTATGAGCCCAAAAGAGAAAAGTATTTAGCTTTTGGTCAACAATGCCACAAATGCAATAAGTGGAATTATTTAAAGGTTTTGTAAATCAAATAAGGGGCATTCTTTTATTAAAAGAGAACATTCAGAGACAAATTGATCAATTAGAAAACTGTGACCCTACCTTTTATGTTGATGGTGTGTCTGTGCCTAATGCGATAGTCAATGTGGAGATTTATGGGCAAACACTGAAGTATTTTGTACTGTTCGAATAAATGAAATGCCCATACAGCTCAAAGTTGACACAGATTCAAAGTGTAATGTTATGTCAGCAGAAACATTTGCTAGAGTATGTGCTGGTGAGAAACTTGATTTTACAAAGTGTGCAAAGCTTGTTGCTTGTGGAGGTAAATAAATTCAAACCGAAGGTTCAGTAGTGCTTTCACATTACTCTGCTGGGAACAGCTATGACTTGGAATTCTATGTGGTCAAAATGTACATACAGTCATTATTAGGCCTCAGAGACATTTTGAAAATGAGACTGCTTTCATTTAATAAGGACGTGCACCATGTAAGCTTAAAAGACCACTGTTCTAATTTTGTCCAGTCTATTGTTTTTACCTATGCTGATCTTTTTGAAGACAAACTAGGCAAACTTCCAGTTCTGTACTCTATGAAGTTAGATTCTGAAGTTAGTCCAGTTATCAGGCCAGCCCAGAAAGTTCCAGTAGCTATACAGAACAGTGTCAAGGCTGAGCTAGATAAAATGGTGCAGCAAGGTGTAATTTGTCCAGTTGAAGAACCTACTGAATGGGTATCTTCCATGGTCGTTACTCATAAGAAAAGCTGTAATTATATCAGAATATGTATTGATCAACGAGATTTGTATAAAGCACTGAAAAGACCTCATCATTCAATGCACACAGTCAAAGAAGTCACTGGTCTCATGCCAAATGCCACTGTTTTTTTCTGTCTTGGATATAAAGAGTTCATTTTGGCAAATTTTGCTTGATCAAAATTCATTGTTGCTAACCACTTTTAGTACTCCTTTTGGCAGGTACAGATTGTTGAGAATGCCATTTGGGATAAATTCTGCCAGTGAAGTGTTCCGGAATCCAGTGGAGCAATTTTTTGGATCCATTTGCTATTATAGTAGATGATATTCTAGTAGGAGGTAATGGTGAAACTGAGCATGACAGAAACCTCAAGAAAGTTCTGAAAGGAGCACGTGAAGTGAATCTCAAGCTGAATCCACAGAAGTGCAAATTCAGGCTACGAGAAGTTACTTATGCTAGTCATTTATATACTGGTTCAGGCTTACGATCAGATCCTTCAACGCAAACAGCAACTGAAATTCAAGCCAGAAGATGGTGATCTGGTAGCAGCACTCATCAAGAGCTCTCTGACTTAAAATACGTTACTGACAGGAATTTTCATTCAAAAAAGACTTTAGCTTGACTAAATCATTACCAGTCTACTAATAAAACATTTAGAATTCTACTGAAGAATTTTCTCATCATCAGAACTAAAAATTCCTGTCAAATTCAACTAGAAAAGAAAACTTCACTCAGCTTTTCAGAATGAGCCACATTAAGACTTCAACTCAAGACTTCTCACTCAACTCTCACTTGTTGACTAATATACAGGACTTATCTTTGAAGATAGATAAAATTGATAATAAGCTGGCCACCTTTGAGGATAAATGTTTTCAACAGGGTGAACAATTACAGGAGATTATTAAGCAACAGAAGACTCAAATAATAGAAATGGAACAATCCCTTAATGACATGGAAAACAGACTAGCAGAAGAAGAACACCACTCTGAATTTTTATTAAAACAAAACAACTACTTACTGGAAAAACTGGATGACCTAAAAAATAGATCCAGGAGAAGCAATCTTCACATTTATGGACTTCCTGAGAAAGCAGAGGATGACAGTATTATTAGATTTTTTACCACTGGATACCTTTTATATTTAAGCTACCTGAATCATTATCATATGGTACAGAACATGCTCATAGGTCTCTAGCAACAAATGAAACATCAAAATCATCAAATTCTAGATCAAGATCCATTATAATGAAGATATTTTTCTCACAAGACAAAGAAGTGATATTAAAGACAGCATGGACAAACTCCCCAATAAAATACCATGGTTCTATCATCAGATTTGATAATGACTATTCTTCAACAGTAGTTGCAAAGAGAAAAGAATTCTATCCCATCATAAAGGCACTGAAGAAAAAACAACTTAAAACCCATTGTCTATACTCAGCAAGACTGAAAATCTTCCTTCCAGAAGGCATCAAAATATTTGACTCACTAGAAGCTGCAAAAAAATACCTGCTTAATAACAACACAATAAACCAAGTAGAAGATATGGACTGGACTAACAGTACACCTAAGAGAAATGCTGAAAAGAATCAATGGAAGGTAGTTGAACAGAAAAAGAAAAAACTGAAGGACAAATATATTATACTTCACAGATTTTATTTTGTCAACAAACTTCTACTTAATACCCTTCAATGAACACAGATACATGCCTTTTACTTTTATGTTCAAGCTTATGCAATTTCTTTACTATAAACCTTGTTTAATAAACAATTTTAATATAAAAATTTCATTACTTATTATAAAATTATATAAAAAATGAGGTTAATCTAGGAAACGTATAGCAAAACTACAGTAAAATGCTAAACATAAATCCTCATTAACATAATTTAACATTAGAAACTATTACCAACAACATAAATAAGACCAACAAAGGTCAAAGTATAAAGCATCTTGTATAGAAATGTCTAACAAAGTTAACAAAAAATGTTTCTATACATATAAGTCGTCAGGTAATATAAAACCATGCAGTTTACAAACTGAAAAGAAACTCTTAAACAATCATATATAAATGTATTTTTTCATTCCCTAAATAAATTGAATAAGTCTCTAGCTAGTACCAGTGCATTAAGGAGGAAAGAGAAAAGAAAGAGAGAGAAAAGTGGAAAATGGGGAGGCTTACTATGGAATATCTGCTGTTGTGGAGATCATAAGATGTCTTCTTCTTCTTTCGGCTTTTCCCAGTCAGGGGTCGCCACAGCAGATCACCTGTCTGCTCATGATTGGCAGTTGAGTTTTACGGTGTCGAGTTGCCAGCCCGGCGCCCAACCTTCCACAGAAGGCACACACACGCACGCACTCACACCTAGGGCCAATTTACAGTGTCCAATCCACCTACAGCATGTCTTTGGCATGTGGGAGGAAACCGGAACACCCAGAGGAAACCCACACGACCACAGGGAGGACATGCAGACTCCACACAGAAGACACCTCAGCTGAGGATCGAAATGGAGAACCTCTTGCTGTGAGGCGACAACGCTAAACGCTGCACCACCATGGCCGCCCTGGAGATCATAAGATGTACTTTTATTTATTTCAGTGGAAATTACAAGATGTGTCTTTATTTCTTATTGTGGTGTGAAACAGGATGTCTCTTTTGTGGCAAGGGAAATGTGTGGAGCTACACAGAATGGTGATGTACAATGAAAGGGCTTGTTTACTCATGAGGGGAAGATGTCCACCTTCATTCGTTTTTTTTTTCTTCACTTGATTTGTTCTTTGTCTTGTTTTTACTTTGGCCCTGGTGCTCTACTGTAGGAAAAAGCATATAAACATTTCCCGCCCCTCCCTGCCTCGAGAAGTACCCATTTTCTTTGTTATCTTATGTGTTTTCTCCAAAGATGTTCCCACCGAGTCCACGAGACAACTGGAAGCCTTAGGAAATTTCCCACAGCCAGGATAACCTACGAGAAGCTGTTTTGGCCTCTCCCTCTGACATAATGCAGTCACTTATGCGATGGTGTTATTATTAGACTTGCAAGTACGCATAGGACCCGATTCTCGGCTTCCTTCCATGAACGAATGGAAGTAATGAATGCAACAATCTTCTTCATACACAAGAAACTTCTGAATAGTAAATGATAAATGAAACAAGGTTAACAGAGGTGGTTAATACTAGTGACATATGGGGGAGGAATTATGAAAGAACTAAGAGGAGAATTGGTATAGGAAGGGGGAAAAAAAGAAAAAAGTACCTATTTTCATTAGAAACCTTATCATTACAGGTACAACGTGATCCTTGAAAGGGTCAGTAATCACACTAAACTCACTTTCCATGAAAACCAAGCATCCCTCCATCACCAGACCATGAAGTGTAGACATTATGTGGCCATGCAGGCAGTCTTAAGCATGCTTCGGGTTCTGATAATGAAACAGATGATGAGAATGCTAGGCTACTAACCCATATTTAGACACTGGTCAGTTGTGATGCAGAAAATCCACAAATTCTATCTGACTAAGAACCACGTGAGTAGCTGACATGATTGTTTTTGCAGTTCTGCTCACGTTTTCCTTTTCTGTTTAGTCATTCTCTGATACCCACTTTATTTGGTTCAGGGTTGTCGTGGAACTATAGCTTATCACAATATTACTTGTAAGGCAGAGAAACTATTGTTGATTAAATACCAGTCTGTCTCTAAATGTACAAGCACACTGCTCAGATAAGCAATGCATACCTTGACAATTTTGAGGATTACCACTTTACCTACAACACATAATATGAACTGTTGGAGGAATCCAGAGCAAGTGTGAAAAAAAGAAGGAGTAAAGGAAGAAAAAAAAAACTTCTGTGGGTAATATGAGGGCATGCAAACTCAGCACAAGGTAATTTAATTGAGGATCAAATTGGAAAGGCAAGGAATATTATTTAGCCATACTACATGTTACATTTCTGTTATTGTGTCATACGTGTGCCTCAAAAATGAATTTCTGGTACAATGCTATGTGTCCTGCCTGCTTTCCATCTACAACTACACTTTTGCAGACTAATATAGGACCACTGTCATTTTGGCATACCAACCATTTATTTATTTTACATTTGTACACTTCATGTTAAGTCTCTGTTAATGTAACATAGCACATTAGCAAAGCAGAACTAGTAGCATGCTATTAACATTAGCATGCTACAAACAGAGATGTATGCAAATCATAAAAATTAACTAAAGAATCAGTAGTAAAAATAGATCTAATATATTGATAACCCGACTTAATATTAAAGCAATACATTGTTGGATAAATGGAAAGACAAGATAGAATCAGCATCATGCCATGTATATTAACACTCTCATAGCTGTATGATCTGAGTGGTTTCACTATTACTATAGAAAAGAAAGAAAGGGGAAAAGAGGAAACAAAGGAAAAAAAAGTATAGTCTTACTGCTGTATTCATGTGCTGAGAGTAAACATGATATTATGTTTTAACATTATGTCTTTTGTGTTTTCATATCTAAAATTATTCTGACTTCCTGACACATGTTTATATGAGATTCATTGAATATCCTGTCATAACTTTCATGCATTTATAAGTGTATGGAAAGTAAAACTGAAATTGACATAAAATGTTTCTGGTAAAATATAAAAAAGACAAACAGTGATACTGTATATTTAAAAATTCTCCTCTGACAAGAAGCAGTGGTTTACAGATGTGAAGGTCATAAGTATGAAGCTTTTTTTTAAGACATGGGCTTGAACCACAGAGGTATCACCACTATAGGTCATAGCTTATTACTTAAATAGATTTGTTTAAATTAACTAGTTACATAATTATTAATCCACTGTTGAAAGGATTAGCCCCATTGAACTGATACTCACATTACATGTAGATCTATCTACAAAAAAAAAATTCTAAAATGAATCACTTTGTAGCACCAAAGTATTATATGTCTAAAACTGTATTACTATAAATACTGCTAAGTTTGCTTATACACAAGTTAAGATGTAGGAAAAAAATATTACTCATCTAATTTTAAAGCTAAAACAGCAAACTACCAAGTAATAATAGTTTAGATACACATGTACTTAAGACAGAGAGGCTCACCTTGTAAATGGAAAACATAGGTAGAAGGACTGTCTGCATGACTTTTTCACTCAGACGAGAGGTCTTAAACCTCATTGAGATGATAAATGGTTTAACTGTACAATTTTATAAGTTTTTCAATATGTCTGGTTTGTTTTTTTGGTGTCTAACAGAAATGAATGCATTTTATATAGAAGAGACAGAATAAAAACACTTCTTTATAACTCAAATGTTATTGTACATTCTGATCATGTAATCCCAAGAAATCTAACATACTTAACCATAATATGACATTTCTATCTAAAAATTTTAATGGTTTGAATAATAATATTAAAAGGAGAAGTTTATTTAAGTATTTGAACCTACATGAACCACAATTAGTATTCCTACAAGAAACTCATCTAATAGATGAAGATTTAAAAAAAATAAACTTCAGCAGCTATACAATACTGGCAAATTCACAATTTAAGCTTAAGAAAAGAGGAGTAATTATTCTATCTAGAAATTCAACCCCCACTCCCAAAATAATCTCAGCATATCAAGATTCCTCAGGAATGTTTTGTTTAATAACCCTAGAAATAAACAAAAATATTTACACCTTAGTAAACTTGTATTGGATCCCAGGAGTTGGGACTAAATCTGTAAACACTCATTTTGAATTTATAATACACTATACTAAGGGAAGCCTAATAATAACAGGAGACTTTAACTGTATTACAAATGATACTGATTCAAACTGAACATGTAAAAGAAAGAAATCATCTACATCAAGAGCCCTTTTGAAATATATTGACACAGTAATAATTAAAGACATAAACCACTTTGCTGAACCAAACTCATTATTGTACACTTATTACTCTTATAGACATAAATCACAATCTCGTATTGACAGAGTCTATGTTTCAAATGATTTAACAACAAAGTTAAAAGGGGTTAAGGTAATAGCGTGCCCATTATCAGACCATAATGCGATGATCTTTGAAATAGAATTAGAATCATACAATTTATTACCTATCACCAGAATACCCTTATACATAACAAATTTAAAATAATTTAAAGAATTCTATAAAGACATTTTTGGAAATAAACAACACAGAAGAAATATATATATATATATATATATATATATATATATATATATATATATATATATATATATATATATATATGTGTGTGTGTGTGTGTGTGTGTGTGTGTAAAACAATAGCTTGGTTCATTAACAAGAAAAAGACATGGAATAAAGACATATTTGAACTACAAACTAAACTTGAACTTAAACTAGAAATTCAAAAAGGCAACGCAAATCTAAAGGCAGAATTATTACAAATTAATAGTAAATATACTGAAATATTCCATCATAAAACTATGATAAATCTCGAAAAAATCAAATTAAATTGGTATGCCATGAATCCAGCAAATCAAAGACAACTAGCAAATAGAACAAAAAATTATTAAATCTAGACAGATAAAAGAAATATACAATACTCACAAAAAGAAAAACGTAACTGATCTTAATAGTATATTAGAATCCTTTAGACCCCACTATAATAATCTTAATTCATCAAATCTCAATTACCCAACAAATGAAATAAAACAATTTCTAAATAAAAACATATCAAATAGATTATCCCAGCAGCAAATAGATACTATAAATAAACCAATAACAGTGACAGAATTAAAATCCCAAATAATTAAATTAAAAGTAAACAAAGCACCAGGTCCAGATAACATTTTACATGAAATGTATAAAATACTAACAGGTCAGACTTTATACTGCTAAAAGTAGACTATAAATCCAAAAAAGAGTTACTAATACCTCCATCTTGGAGATAGTCATTAATTTCACCAGTAATAAAGTCTGGTAAAGAAGAAAAATATTGTATGTCATATAGGCCCATATCCCTATTAAACATAGATTACAAGATGTTTGTGGCAATCTTTGCAAATAGAATCAAACATATTCTTCCAATGCTAGTAAATAAAGACCAAACAGGCTTTGTTACAGGAAGAAACACATATGACAATATCAAGAGGATCATAACTTTAATAGATTTTGCAAAACATAAAAACATAGACTTAACTATAGTCTCTTTGGACATCAACAGGGCTTTTGACACTGTAAACTGGAGATATCTATATCTAGTGTTAGAAGAATGCAAAATTCCTAATACATTCATACAACTACTTATGTCCTTATATGAAAAATCTTTAGCATATGTTAAACTAAGCTCTTGCAGGTCTGGTGCAATTACAATGAATAAAGGAACTAGGCAGGGTTATCTGTTGTCACCTTTATTATTTGCACTACCGACAGAGCCTTTTGCAAACAATATCAGACTGCAAGACAACATTAAAGGCATAGAAATTTCTAAAACATTAAATCTGAAGCTTCAATTGTTTGCAGATGATATTCTTCTGACTCTTTCAGATGCAAATAATTCCTTACAGGCACTATTTGATTCCATGAATGAATTTCAAGAAGTTTCTGGACTGTCATTCAATGAAAATAAAACTAAGATAATGTTCTTGAGCCCCAAGAAAAGTAAAAAACTAGATAAAAAATAGTTAAAATACTCTGTTAATGAGGGTAAACTTCACTACCTGGGGATCCACTTAACAGAAGACCTGAATTATATGATTTTATTTAACTATAATAATATAATATGAAGCAAAAGGATCTGTACCAGCCCCTTTTGGAGTGTAGCGTACCTCCAGTTGGTAGGAATAAAATAATTAAAAAACACTTTTTTTGTGTTTTAGGTTTAGTTTGTCAGTTCAAGCTTAGAACATCTAATGTTTTTCAAGCTAAAACTTGTGGTAGAATCCCATCTAAGCAATCTATCAATTTTTATAGGTATTTGAGCAGTGGAGGGCAGCTGCAGTGGTGCAGCGGTAGTGTTGTTGCCTCACAGCAAGAGGTTCTACCGTTCGATTCTTGACTGGAGCACCTTCTGTGTGGAGTCTGCATATCCTCCCCATGGTCGAGTGGCATTCAAAAGACATGCGTAGAATGGGTGTGCCTTCGTTGAAGGTTGGGCGTCGAGCTGGCACCTCAGCACTGTAAAAATCTACTGCCAATCATTATCAGACTGGAGTTCCGCTGTGGCATTGTATCTTCCATTTTCTGTCACTTAAAAACACCTAACCTAGAGTGATAGATTTAGGTCTTAGGTCTTTCATCACCTTACTATTGGTACATCTTTTTTCTTTGCTCTATTTTCAGTCTTAACCCGTAAAGCTAATAACTTGTAGACTAAAAACTTAAAGTGAAAATCTAACTAATAAGCACTTCCACGCCTAATTAAGGCTCCTTAGCAATAATCAAGACACCTTCCTGAAGAAGTTTTCAAAAGCGCTAGTTACAACTCAGATTTTTGAAACACATGCATTCTCTTTAAGGGTATGGTTAATGTTCTTCATTTGCTGTATGAACGTATTTTGCTTCATACGGTGCTTTCTCTTTGCCTATTTAAGGGCATTACTAAGAACCAGAATTTTTTACTTCAATGTACTTTAGTTTAATGTGATGTATTTGTGTATATATCAGTTGTTTTGTTTTATGCTCTGTAATTAAATGGGCTGTTTAGTCCACTATGTATTTGCAAAATATGGCTGTTAATAACACCATTAAAGATGATAGCAACTAGTTGAATACAACAGGAAACCTGATAGTAATATATGAACACTGTATTTTTCTATCCTAAATCAAAATTAAATTGTTCAGTGATAGAGTGCTGTCAGAGCTGCACAAAAACAGACCAGACAATGACAACCATGATTGGTGATGAAATAAAGGCAAAGCCCCTTGAAACACCACAAACACGGTTTCATTGGCCGTTCCCATAGCCACACCTACTAAAACTAGTATAAATATGACAAGCCTAGCACTGTATCAATCACTCTGAATGGCATTTGGAGAATGTCTTGACATTTTTTTGCACTCTGTGCAGGACTGAATTAATAAAGGTTGTTGTGGTTGACAAAACTGGGCTCCACTTGATTCTTGTTCAGCAAACATCCTGCACTACACCTTATGGTGGCTCTATGTTTTTCATTTTTTGTTTTCATGTTGAGTTCATTGTTTTATTTTTAATGTTGCCTGTTTATCTGTCAGCTGTTTTGATTTCACATATCGTCCTGCCTTTTTTCTCTTGTAGTTTTATTCTAGTTTAATAGCACATTTTTTCTAATTTCACTCAGCCTTAACTTTAAGGGAGTAAAATATAGTTTTAAAAGTGCAAACCAAGCACAAGCTTTCAAAATGATCTACTGAAAAGTCCTTCTCAGGACTAAATGATGCACTTTTAAGCACTTAGCCTTAACCATAAGGGAGCGAATTCGTCCTATTTAGTTTGAACTTTCCAAAAGGTCTTTCACGGAGTCCTTCTTAGGACTAGGATACATCATAAACGTCTTTTGAGAGCTGGAGCAGTCACAAATAATGGCACCTTCGGGACCAGTTTACGGCGCTTAGCCTTGACACAATAAGGAGCGCAACTCGGAGTAAAGGAGATGACCATACGCTCAGCTTTTAACACTTGCAACTGGGAGTACTAAATCAAAAGCATTGGAACCTCCATTCTTTTAGTTCATTTTTTCTTCACAGGTCTCCTCTACAACGGTCCTCCTAAGGACCAAAATTGTCCTTCTTAGGGCTGCAATACTTCTTCTCGGGTCTCCAGTAGTCTTACTCAGGACTACAGCAGTCCTTCTAAGGACTACAAGAGTCCTTTTCAGGACTGCAGTAGTCCATCTCATGACTACAGAGTCCTTTTCAGGGCTGCTGGATAACCTCCTGGGAACTGTACTAATGATGGACCATCTCATTACCCTCCACTGCTCAAATATCTATAAAAACTGATAGATTGCTTAGATGGGATTCTACCACAAGACAGTTTTAGCTTGAACGAGCATTAGATATTCTAAGCTTTAACTGACAAACCAAACCTAAACCACAAAAAAGAGTGTTTTAATTATAATAATATAATAGATAAAGTAGAAGAAATGATAACAAACTGGAATAAATACTTATACACAATTGAGGATAGACTATATTTGACTAAATCAATTATATTTCCCAAAATATTATACCTAATTCTAGTATTCTCACTACCACCACCACCCAAGCATATAATACAAAAATATAATAAAATGATATTAAAATGTATATGGTACCCAAATAAATCTCGAATAGCACTAAACAATAATTTACCAGATTGGGAAGAAGGGGGAATAACTCTTCCGGATGTCGAGACATACGTCCTATCTGCTATTATTAAAAACATTACTCTGTGGTTAAATCCACAATACTCTTCAATATGGAAATTACTCCATGAAAAGATATGTCTGGACATCATGCAAAAACATATACACAATCACTTAAACTTATTAGCAAACATCCTGTACTGGGCACTGAAATCATACATACTAGAAAATAAAAACTTTCATACTCAATCACATTATATAAACCACTCACTATCCTTATTTAAAAAGTTAGTAAATACTAACCCTATTATTAAATCTTGGATATTTTGTTCCCTTAGCCTATACTTCAAATAATTTAGAAACTACACAAATAAATAAGATGGAAAAGTTAAAACAAGGAAACTTACAGGTGTTACGTTGTCCCATCTCACCTTTGTTCTTGCTGGTTGGCTTTGGAGCTGATCCTCGGCTCCGACTCGGCCCATATACAATAGCTTGAGAGCTTTTACTGGCTTGAGGCTACCCCTTATCTCAACATGCCTAGCGGCAGCTCCCCAGATCTCATTTGCCGCTTGCAGCATCGAGATTGCTCCATACTGGCTCAGGCTATGTACTTTATGTTTTTCTAGTTATTTGCTAATATTTTGGTAAATTTACTGGTTATATTGACTCGTTAGAGTGTGTAATTTTCTTCATTAGTCTAACTACCCCTTTCTCTGCTCTTTGTGGTGTTTTTGGCCGTCGTTTTTTATTTCAGGCCTGCTTTCCCCTTAGAGCCTGTTTAAGTTAGAGGATTCTTCCCTTTCTTCAACCTTTCTCTGGGATTGCTGTTTAAGTTAGAGGCTCTCCCATTGGGGGAGTTGTATCAGCCTGTTTACTTCTGCTTGTTGTAGGCTGTGAGTGATAGTTTTTTTCTCTGTGGAAACCTTTTCCCTAACTAGTGCTAGTCATGTCTAAAGAGTCTAAACCCTCTGGGTTTAAAAATGCGACTCGTGTTACCAGAAAATGTCCCTTACGGACGGGCACACGAGTTGCGTTTATTGTTTAGAAGCTGTTCACCTGCAGGACTCTTGCTCGATCTGTCATGCTTTCAGTTCCAGAGTCCTGCAGGAAAGAAAATAAATAAGCTATTTTACATGGCCTCCTGAGGAACCCTCAATATGCCTCATCTCAGGGACGTCAGCCAGCCAAAGTGTCCGAGAAACACTCCAAGCCATCGGTTCTGAGCTCGGAACAGACAGAATTTACTGAGAAGCCTTCGGCTGTGTTGGACCCCAGCATTGGCTCCAACAAAGCTAAGTCTCTGATGGCTCCATATGTGTCCTTGGAGCCAGTCCCGATCCATAAGAGATCAAGGTCTCCCTCTTTGGCAATGGTCCACTCCAAAATCTCCTCTGCTGCATCCTGGAGTGGGCAGTCACTGGTCCTCTTCACACTCCTCTCGGTCCTCCAGACTTTTGGATCACAACATGGAGAGAGTGGTCAACAGGCTCCTCAAGTCACAGGCACTTGCTAAATTACTCTTGAGTCCAGCCCATAACGATTTGGCTCCTTCGGCCCTCCCAGCTTCTCCATCAGTTCCTCCTCTGACTCTCTCGGGCTGGGAGCTGGAGTCCATGGAGGTCCTGGTGGTGGAACCATAGGCACTGGTTTCTTCTCCCTTATCAGTTCCAACTACTGCTCTGATCTCCTCGATGTCTCAGTCCATCGAGGGGTCTGGGCACTGAAACTTTCTCGCCAGCTCCGAGGGGGGAATTGGCATCGGGCCCTTGTCCGACCGCACTCTCCCTCTCGGAGCTTTGGTGCAGGTAAGCTCGGCTCATACATCGGCCTCGGAGCCTTCACTCCCGGTTTGAAGGAGATCTCCGGGCTTTTCAGGGCTGGAGGCTCCTTTGACTTGGGACCGTGGCACCTTTGAGATGATGAGGAGCGTGCTGTCTCCTGAGACTTCTCCACCCTTGGCTCCATTGGCTTCTTCTCCATCGGTGCCTGTGGCAGCCTTTGTCCCTCCTCCTGCCAAGCGTAGAGAACTTGTGCCCCAGGATGCCCCACTGGGTGACCCCACTTTTTCCGAAACCTCCCTTGAACATTTGGAGGAGGTCCCTTGGAAGAAGAAATGCAAGAGGAAGCATCTAGACTCCCCTGAGTCTATCACTTTGGATGCAGATTTGGATGAGTCAGAAGGGTCCCCCTCTGAGGAAGTCTCTTTTTCAGACATCTTGGAAATCCTCAGACAGAGGGGTGGCTCGAAGTCCCTAGCCCCTTCTGAGGATGAGTCCATATACCTGGACACATTTGGTTCCTGACCCTCCACCTCTTGGGTGTCTCCGTCTTTCGACCCACTTTTGTCTGTAGTGAGTCAAAAGGCGTGGAGCACTCCAGAGACCATGGAACCTGTTCCAAGGAGACCTAACAAATTTATTACAGCTCCTGAAGATAAGTCTTTCCTCTTCAAGGGAGTCCCTGTTGATGCCATGGTGGTGGCAGCAGCCACCAAGAAGGAACTTGTGGAAACTTCTTCATCTGTCCATCTGCCAAACAAAGAGTTTCGTACGATGGACAGGTATGGGAAGCGTATTTTTTCTTCAGTAACTTTTTACTCTCAGATTGCTTAACTACTTGTCACATTTCACACGACTTTAGAAGGATCTCCTGAGATACCCTGCAAGATCCTACAGCTGTGGGAGTTGCGAACAGGGCAGTTTCCCAGCTTGCGACCTTGACCTCCATGATAAACTCCTCCATGCGGCTCATTTCTTATGCGGCAGATGAAGTGAGTAGGGCAGCAGGTACTGGAGTAGCTTTACACAGGCACTCTTGGATGCACCTTTGTCAATTTGCGGAACCCTTTAAGTCTTCATTTACCAACACCCCCTTTGATGGCTCGTCCTTGTTTAGGCCTCAGGTAAAAGAAACTCACCAGGTGTGAACAGAATGGCAAGACTCTCTCTGTCATAGGGGTCATTTTTCCACTCCATCTAGACCCTAAGCTAAGGGTCAGAAGAGTGGGAAAATGTGGTTCCTAAAATCCCAGGGATCTTTGCTTGACACACGTCGTGATTTTTTCCCCCAGGGCCAGAGGGGGAAACAACAATGGAAGACACCACTCTAGTGGCACAGGGGGTTCGCAACAGCAGGGCGACAGAGATACTTTCTCTGCTAGGCCCTTCCAGCACTCCTGAAGGGAGGCCTGGCTGTCCATCTCTGGAGGCAGTTGTGGCAGACTATCACTGTACTCAGCAGCCTGGCAATCTATCACGAGAGAAACATGGGTACTGTCGATAATATCCAGGGGCTACAAAATTTCCTTTTCTCAGTCCCCTCAAACAACAAATGTTCTATCCCAGATGTTCCACCCAGTCTTTGGGATCATGCAATCCTAGAGGTTCAAAGATTGCTAGAAAAAAGAGCCATCCAGGAATTCCCCACAGACCAAATCAGATCCGGAACTTACTCAAGGTTCTTTTTAGTTACAAGAAAGACAGGGGACTGGAGACCAATCTTGGATCGCAGCAGTCTAAACCAATCGGTAAAAAAGACAAAGTTCCAGATGGTGACACTGCAGTCCATTCTTCCCTTCTTGGGTCAGGACAATTGGATGTACTCCATCGATCTCCAGGATGCTTACTACCATATAAAAATGGACAGGCAATCCAGGAGATTTCTATGCTTCTGGCTGGGGGCCAGTCATTATCAATTCAGGGGCCTTCCCTTTGGTCTCACTACAGCCCCCAGGGTGTTCACCAAGTGTATGGCAGTGGTCACGGCTCACCTGAGGCATCTAGGATTCCAGGTGTTTCCATATCTAGATGACTGGCTCCTCACTGCTACCACCGAGCATCAACTAATCAATGCATGGGACTACACAATCCAAACTTGTTCCCAGTTAGGCATCACAATAAACTACAAAAAGTCTGCCTTGTTGCCTTGTCAGTCTATTACCTTTATAGGGGCAGACTAAGATACAAGACGCATGATAGCAAGACTGCCTTTAGACAGGGTGTCAACCATTCATCAAGAAGTTTCCTTTCTCATAAATAAGACGAGAGTTCAAGCAAGACAAGTCTTACAAGTACTGGGCTCAATGGCTGCAGCTATTATGCTAGTTCTTTTAGCACGCTTCCACATGCGGATTCTACAGTGGCTTCTTTTCGCTCAGTGGTCTTTCCAGAATTGCCAATGTCACACATGATCTTGATCACGGAATCTTGCAAAAAGGGCCTACTATGGTGGCTGGTCTCCCGCCAGGTGACTCAGGGCAGACCCTTTCTAGACCTACATCTGGTAGCCACAGTGACCACGGACACTTCCCAGATAGTGTGGGGGGGGCATTATCTGGGACGGACTGTCCAAGGAATGTGGCATCCTCATGAGTACCATTTGCACATCAGTGTTCTAGAGATGAGAGCAGTGCTTCTGGCGTTGCAAGCACTTCAAGACTCTCTACCTACAGAGACCATTGCAATCCAGACAGACAATATGTCAGTGGTATGGTACATCAACAAGAAGGGTGTCAGTAGATCTTACCCCTTGTCTTGGGAGGCACTTCGGGTATGGTAATGGGTGATGTCTTCCCAGTGTTTTCTGATTGCAACGCACATTCCCGGAAAATCCAATGTGATAGCAGACAGGCTCAGCAGGGCTGTCCTCATGCCTCACAAGAGGTCCCTGAAGCAAGAAGTTGTGGACTTGATTTTCCTCAAATGGGGCCAGCCATGCTACGATATTTTTGCCACTCCCCTGAACAACAAATGCAGCAGCTACTTTGCCCTAGTTCCCACTCCGAGACAGTCACCCAGGGATGCACTTGTTCACGACTGGTCTCCAGGACTACTTTATGCTTTTCCACCCTTCCCTGTCATTCCAAAGGTACTTCAGAAATCAAAATCATTGGGTTGCAAACTCATCCTCATTGTTCCTTACTGGCCTCATCAGATATGGTTTCCATTTCTTCACCATCATCTTCAAATGGAGCCCTGGATACTGGACCCAGTTCTGGACCTCCTGACATATCAGTCAGGTGGGCTTCACCCATCCCTTAAAACTCTAAAGCTGACTGCTTGGTTACTCCACTTCCAGTCTTAGCCAGGCTTCCAAACATTTCCCCTGCTGTACAACACACACTAGTGTCCTCCCACAAGCCCACTACTAGGAGGATTTACACTAGCAAATGGAAGAGGTTGTCTTACTGGGCCAAAAGTAATAACATTGATCCTTTTATGGCTCCTGTTCACAAGATTCTTGACTTTCTGGCTGAACCCTTCGAAAAAGGGGCAGCTGCAGCTACTATTAGGGTCCAAGTGACTGCCATCTCCAATTTTCATGTAGGAGACTTGGGTTCAAACATTATGTCCCATAAGTTGTGCAGAGCATTCTTATGAGGTACAACACTTTTATGTCCCTGGTAAGAGAACCCCCCCCCCCTCGGGACCTAATCTTGGTTTCAGCTTCAATGGCTCTGCCCCCTTTTGAACCAGCAGCATCTTACCCCTTGAAGTTTCTATCTTGGAAAATCCTCTTCTTGGTTGCTTTAACCTCAGCTAGAAGGGTTTCTGAATTACATGCTTTGTCTATTCGCCCACCATATCTCATTTTTCACAAAGATAGAGTTCTCTAAGGACCAATCCTTCTTTCTTGCCAAAGATTTGTTCTGAGTATAACTTAAATCAGTCAATTGAGCTTCCTGTGTTCCTCCCGAATTATGGCAACAAGGCAGAGTATAGATTACATCAATTGGATGTTCATAGACAATTACGTTTTTATTTACATATGTCCAAAGACCTCAGAAAATCAGACCAATTGCTCATATCCTTTGCTGACAATAAGCAAAGTTATCCATTTTCTAAAGTGACATTATCAAAATGGCTGTCAGACACAATCGACACAATCACTTATTAATATGATTTGCATAAAAAGACGCTTCCAGGAAGACCCAGAGGACATTCAACCAGGACCTTAGCCACCTCTATTGCCTTCCAAGCTAAATTGCCTGTAGATTCAATCTGTGCAGCAGCAACATGGACAAATCCTCATACCTTTATCTCTCATTACAAAGTGGATGTGGTCTCCCAGAATAATGCATCCTTTGATTCCACGGTCCTGAAGAGTTTGTTCCAGTGAGCCACCCAAGAACCAGGTGCTGGGGACGTGGTTCCAACCAGCAAGAACGAAGGCGAGATGGGACAACATAACATAAAGAAGTTATGTACCTACCATAACATTCCATGTTTGTTGTCCTTCATCTCGCCTTCCTTCTTGCATCCTCCTTCATTCCCCCTTCCTGGAAGTTTGAGAGTTCTTTATTGGGTACACTGGCTGAGTTTCCTGCTGACATACCATACTTTGTCCTTTTTTCTTTCTTTCCTACATTGGTGTAAGAGCTTAGTAAAAAAATTGTTTTTCTTACTACATATGTCTAGTGTGGGCTATTACAAATGAGATCTGGATAGCTGCCGCTAGGTATTTTGGGATAAGGGTAGCCTTGAACCAGTAAAAAAGCTCTTGAGCTATTGTATATCAGCCGAGTCAGAGCCGAGGATCAGCTTCGAATCCAACCAGCAAGAAGGAAGGCGAGATGAAGGACAACAAACATGGAATGTTATGGTAGGTACATAACGTTTTTGACATCAGCTAATACAAATGGGTAATGTAAGATCCCATCCATTACCTATCTTATGAACAAATATAACATAAGAAAAGAAATGTGGCTAACTTTACAAATACTGAAACAATTTATATTAGATAAAATAGAACTGATGCAAATTTCAGTCAGACAAGATTTACCTAAACTAATTGAATACTTTACTAATTGAATACTTTATATTCATAACAAATCAGCCTTATGAAGGGAATGGATACTTGTCTAACATATATAAAATTGTCAAAAAAGAAAAGATATATCACAAAAATACCTATTGGAATTTTGGAATTATTTCACAATGGTGAGTGGACATCCTCCTGAAGAAGAGGAAAAATATATATTTTAATCTCTTCAAAACATACCACATTATCACTTCATTGGAAGCTGTATTCATGAAGATTTCTACACATAAGTTTTATTACCCCTCATAAGATAGCTTTAATGCTTGCTAGTGAAAATATTTGTAGGGGGTGTGAAAGAAAACTAATGGCTAACTGGGAACATTTTTTATGATTGTTTTAAATTAAAAACTTATTAGAGTAATATAAACTATTTTTTTCAAACAATATTCAATGATAATCTCAATCTAACAGAACCAATAATATTGTTTAACTCCTCTATACCAAAACATGTGCCAAAGAATAAACTATCAATATTTTGGACGTTACTAACCATTGCCAGAAAAATAATTACCATAAACTGGAAAAAGAAATCTCCTTCATTTAAGGAATTTAAACAACTTGCACTGAATGTTGGACAAATGGACAACAACACACTAAAGAACAGAACCAACAAGAAAGCATCATACTTCAACACTTGGCAGAATGTAAAGGAAACCCTGGAGAAAGTAGACAATATTCCAAACTGAAATAATGTAAATATTCTTAGAAATGTGTATTCACAATCTGTTTAGACACCTTTGTAAAAGTTATGTTCTGATGTTAAAGTAGTTATATTAAATTGTTAGTTTTTATTTTTATTGACTGTATGTAACTATGAGTTCATGATTACAATTTTGTATAATTCAACACTTTTTTTTTCTTATAACTGTGATAAAATTGGAAAACAAAAAAGTTTAAGTGAAAAAAAAAAAAAAAAAAAAGCAAACAGCAATTCTTGAGATGCCAGCTCCAGACAATGTTCAAGTACTACAATGTTTTCTTGGCATGGTTAACTACCTAGGCAAGTTCATTTTAGACTTGAGACAACTTGCAACACTGCTTAGAGAGCTGACATGCAAAGATGTTCCCTGGTCATGGTTAGAACAACACCAAAGAGCATTTGATGTCCTGAAACAGAGAATTGCCAGTCCACCAACTCTCAGATACTATGATGTTCACAAACCAATTACTCGTTCTTGTGATGCTTCGATATTTGGTCTTGGTGCAGTCATTCTTCAAGAGGGTAGAGCAATTACCTGTTCATCCAAAACTTTAACCCAAACTGAAATGCACTATGCGCAGATAGAGAAAGAGCTCTTGGCAATTGTGTTTGCATGTTCGAAGTTCCATGATTATATTTATGGTAGACCTATCCAGACTGAAACAGATCACCAACCTCTAGTTACTATTTTGAGAAAGCCTATGTATACAGCTCCAGTCAGATTGCAATGCATGATGCACAAACTGCAAAAGTATAATTTCAATCTTGTCTACACAAAAGGCAAACTTCTTTATCTTGCTGATACTTTAGCCAGATCACCCAGAAATACCACTGAACAGCATGAAAATGAGAAACTTGATTTTGAAGTCATGGAAGTGAACATTTTTTCTTCCACATTTCTTGATGAGCTTCAAACTCATACAGCCTCAGATCCAGTTCTTCAGAAGCTCAACCACTTTATCAATCAAGGATGGCCTTCAAATCAATCTTGTTTACCAGTAGAAGTGAGACCTTATTTTCCATATAGAGATGAGATTTTGTTTGACAATGGTATCATCATGAAAGGCCCAAAAGTGATTATTCCAAAATCCTTACAACAAGAGTATATTATCATAGATTCATAGGTAAATACTAGGCTATCTGCCCTAGGGCATTTATAAGCCTAGCCAGAGGGTATTTGGCTTCCGCCTCCCTATTAGATTAGCCTACTGTGCCTCTGTAAAGTAGGTCACAGAAGGTACCCTTTTAATATTAGTTTACTGTGCCTCTGTCTAGCAGGGACACAGGAGAGATCCCAGGGGTGAATTTGCCATTTCCCATCCACGCATCCAAATTTCGCTTGAAGAGGGTCAGCGAGGGGCTATGTCTAACATGAATTGGGATTCTATTTCAGAGTGAGGAGAGCCTCTGGGAAATGAATCTGTCCCTCCAGCATGTCCTATTTATTTTTGTGCTGAGGTTTAGGTCCCTGGAGCGTGTAGCTCTAAGGGACTTGGAATTTTTGAGGTGGAGCATGTCCATTAATTCTGGGTTTGACATGGCTTTGTACGTCAGGCATAGATCGCCTCTGAGTAGGCGGTAAGCAACTGAGTAGAGCTGGAGTTTCTTTAGTCAAGCTGCATAGGACATCTGTTTGTAGCCCATGATCCTCTTGGTGAGGTACTTTTGGGGTCTCTCCAGTTGCTGCAGGTGTCGGGTAAGGTACATCCCAAAGGGGCATTGTATTCAATTATGGGCCTGATGAGTGGCAGTAGAGGGGCACAGTGACCTCTCTTGATCTAGATGCGAACCCTTTTGTGATAAGGTGGGCTATATAGAAGGTCTTTCTAACCACTTTGGCAACTGATTATCAAAGGAGAGATTACTATCTACGTTGGTCCCCAAATCTCTAATTACTTCTTCCGTACTTAATGGATTACCACCTATGTGGTAATTTGTGGGCACCTTGTTTTTCCCAAAGGGGATGACTATGCACTTTTTAGCATTTAGCTTGAGGCCATGGCTCTGGCACTCAGCATCCGTCTCTGTGAGACCCTTTTGGAGGATGCTTGTGTCAGCTGCAGATTCAATTATGGCCCCCAGTTTGCAGTCATCTGCGAACTTTGTCGGCCATAATCCCCCCGTGTTAGTCTGAACCACAGAGAAGTATATACCGAAAAAGAGAGGTCCCAGAACTGAGCCCTGTGGGATGCCACTTGTAAGTGGTTTGGATTCGAACATGGCACCTGCGATTTTGACCATGTGGATTCTATCTCTGAGCCAATTTGCAACCCATCTTGTGAAATAGGGGTTGATATTTAAGCTGGTAAGCTTATTTATGATGCCCGAGTGGGGTATTGTGTCGAAGGTTTTTGCGAGGTCCAGGTAGGCTGTGTGGACTACCTTGCCCTCATCTATGGCTTTGGTAACTGTTTCAAAGAAATCAACTAGGTTTAAGAGGCAAGATCTGCCCTTAACAAAGCCGAATTGGGTAGGGACCACTGTCTGGAGGCTCCCAATGTCTTTGTTTATGAGTTCCATGATAATACGCTCCATAGATTTACAGACCAGACTAGTCAGGCTTATGGGGCGATAGTTTCCGGGATCCGTTGTGGCACCACCTTTGTGGAGTGGGATCACTGTAGCTGTACACCATTCTTTGGGTACATATCCTGTAGTAAGGCTAAATTTGAACAGTGACTTAATGTGAGGGTTCAGTTCTTCTTGGAGCTCGTGTAAGACACAGCCTGGGACACCGTCCAGTCCCATAGATGCTGTGTTTTTTGCTTTGGAGAGGGCAGCTTTTACCTGTGCATCTGTGATGTCAGGGAGGTTACATTCAGTTGGGATAGGCGTTTGCTCCTTTGGGGGGGAAGGGGGGGAGAAGTTTGCGCTGAATCTGTCTGCCAGGATGTTGGCTATGTCTGTAGGTTTGGTATATTTTGTACCATTATGCAACAATTCAGAGCATATCTGGGAGTTTCCGCCCATGTTCCTGACATAACTAATGAAGGCCTTGTGATTATCTTTAGTGTCTAGGGCAATTTTTCTTTCGAAACTGGCCTTTGATGATTTTATGAGGGATCGAAGTTTCTTGCTAATACTGATCAGAGATGCCTTCCCTTTTTGGGATTTTGCTCTGTCATGTAGTAGCTTCCTCCTTCTGTTGTATAGCTTATTTATGGCCAGGGTCCACTAGACCGGTCTCCTGTTTTTGGAGGAGTGAGTCTTGGTTTTATTTGGGATAGCACGATCCATGCATTCCTGCAGGTGCTCATAGAATGCATTTGTAAAGGATTCTGCAGATTGGGCTGTATTATCCTCTGGCCCAGGGGCTTTGAAGGATTCCACCTCAGTCTTGAGAAGTGCAAAGTTGGCTTTTGAGAAATTCTTTACAGTGATTTCCTTGGCTGGGGACGGGGACGGGATATGGATGTCCAGGGAAATTTGTTTATGGTCTGATCTTACCAATGAGGGGTTTACCTCTGGTGTGGAACATAGAGTCCCCATGTTGGTGATGACCAGGTCCAATATGTTGTTCCCTCTTGTGGGAGTGGTGACCAGTTGTTCCATTGCGTTGAAGTTTATAAATTCAAGGAACCGTTAGGCGAGGGTGTTTGGGCTTGAGTAGTTTTCCCAGTCAATGTTTGGGTTGTTGAAGTCACCCAATAACATAGTGTTTGGAGAGACCTTCATATTCTCCAGTGTTCTCAGGAATGCCAAGTGGGGTTCCTGTAACAGGGAGGGTGTTCTGTAGCAGGCTACAAACTGAATGGCAGTTTGCCCGCTGTTAGTTGCACATGGATGGTTTCCGATGCTTCGTGCAGTGCCACTAACCTGGAGGTGTAGGTATCTTTGATGAATATAGATACTCCCCCTCCTTTTGTGCTTCGGTCCGAGTTTTGGGGCCGAAAAGCATGGTATGAGTTATAACCTGGTAGTGCTGGGGTGCTCTCAGGAGCCTTGAACCAGGTTTCTGTTACTGCACAGACATCAATTTTCTCCATACTGAGGAGAGTCTCAAGTGCATGCATCTTGAGGTTTAGACTTCTGGCATTGAGTAGCATTACCTTTAGTTTTTTTATCTTTGGGTTGTCTATGGAGGTGGGTTTGTCCTTTGAGCCTTGCCTAAAAAAGGCACTATGGAGGTGGCAAGAGCCTTGGCCAGTATATGAAAGCCTAAGGGTGACAGGTGCAAGCCGCCCCTAGTTAAGCAACGTGGCTTGTCGAGCATGTCATCCCAGGCTGACAGACACTGTATCCCCTTTGAATGACACCAATACTTTAGCCAATTGTTGAAACTGATCATTTTGTCTTTATACTGTGGCATCATTCTTGGTGAGGGCAAGATGCTACTCAAGGTCAGGGGCATACCAGCCTGGGCTACATGGTCAGAGAGCTCCTCTATTTCTCTTTTCATGTAGTCCAGGGAGGTACGTCTCAGGTCATTCACACCAGCATGGACAATGATGGAGTCATACTTGTACTTGCTTTGGAGTGACCTGAGTGCTTGTGTTATGTGGCGGATCCTGGCACCCGACAGGCAGCTTACAGTGACCTTCTCCTTGTTCAGTCTGGTGAGTGGGACGTCATTGTGCCGGACAATAGAGTCCCCTATAACAAGTGTATTTGGTGTGTTGTTTGGCCTTATGGGCTGTGACTGTGAGGCACACTGATTTTGTGAGATATGTGATTTGTGGGTATTGTTGAGGGGTGGCTGTTGCTTGGATATCTGCTTAGGAGGTCTTTGCTGTTTAGGCAGATTTTTATTTAGAGCCTCTGAGTATGTTTTTGTGTGTTTATGTGTTGGGTATGCAGATGCAATAGGTCTGTGTGAGACTGGATTTGTGGTGTGGGTGGTTATCTTTTCCTCCTGACTGACTGTGCCAGTCTTGGGTTGAGAGAGCTCTGCCTCCAGTTTGGCTGTGTAACTGCATCTCTCACATGTATTAAAGTTTGTTGGAAGGAGGAGAGGGTTGTCTGTGTACATAAGGCAATTGTAACATTGCCTCAAAATTCCCAGATTCACCAGCTGGACTGGAGAGTAACCTTGAAACTGACCCTTGGAAATACCAGACTAGTATAGAGAACTGTTTTTTTTTTTTTTTTACTGATCAGATTAGGGAGGGGAACTGATTTTTCACTTGATCAGGAAGGACCAATCGGGAGTCTAATATTATGAGAAGTCAAGGAGGGTGTAGTGCTTTAGTTAGTGTTTCCTTATAAGAGCTGAGCAAGTGCAGGGCTTTAGAAAGAGAATAGAGTGATTACTTTGAGAGTTTGAAAAGTTCTAAGGAAAAAAAGTGAAGAGCAGACTTTGTGGAGCCTGGAATAGTTTAAACCTGTTTAGGCGGCGCTGCCCGATGCTGCTATGTGCGCAAAACCGCACAAAAAGAGAGTTGTAGGGTTTGCATCGTGGCCACCCAGGACTGATTCTACCAAAAAACGGGTGAGAGGACTAGTATTTTGGCCTTTTGTGTCACAGGATGTTGAGAGTACTTTCATCCTGTTCTGTATGTAATAGTTCTAAGCCACATAAACAGAAAAAAACCTCTTCAGCCGAACCTGATTCCTGAACTACCTTGGTCGACAGTAGCTACAGATATTTTTGAGTGGAATAGTCAACATTACCTGGTGTTAGTAGACTCTTATTCCAACTGGTTCAACATTGACCTACTTGCTAAGCTAGCGTTCAGTACTGTCATTATTAAGATGACGCGTCATTTTGCAGTCCATGGTAGCCTGCACAGTTATTTCTGACAATGGTACACAGTTTACAAGCCAGCAATTCAAAATACTTGCTGACTAGTGGGACTTTACTCATGTCACAAGTAGCCCTTAGTACCCTCAGGCAAATGGTTTGGCAGAATGTGCAGTTCAAAGTGAGAAACAATTACTAGAAAAGTCAAAATGAGACAATAGTGATATTTTCTTGAATCTCTTGAATCTCAGAAATGTTCCTCGTAATAAACAGCTTGGTTCACCTGCACAGAGTCTTCTGTTGAGACAAACCAGAACCACACTACCAATTAGTAGTTCATTATTGGTTCCATGTGTCAAGAACAACAGATCAATGAAAGCCAGTCTGTTAAAGAAGCACATAGCCCACAAGTCCTATTATAAGACCAGCAAACAGCTCAATCCCTTATGAGAAGGGGAGATAGTGAGGATGCAGATGTCCAAAGGTTTTGATCGGATTGGTATAGTAGAAAGTGTATATCCAGAGCCAAGATCGACATTGTGGAATCGCAAGGAGCAGAATTTAGGCTGAATTGGAAACATTTAATCCCGGTGTCTGAGCCTGTATTGCAGTATCGTACCTGCAAGAAAGACTCTGTATCTGAGAGTGAGTTATCTAGCGTTCCAGTTCCAGAGGATGTTCTAGTAAATATCCCTGTTGCTGAGAAGAATCCCAAACTCCCTGAAGCAATTTGTTCACTGATGACTGTTCCTGCTGCTAAACCCAGTTCTAATTGCTATATTACTAGATCAGGTCACATTTCCAGACCATGTTCCAGACACATGGCAACTTGGAACATAAAGACATGAATGTTGTGTTTATTTTTTATTGTTTACTTTATACCATTGCATATTTCTTTTCGCATGTCATTGTATTGTGGGCAATTCATTAAAGAGGGAGGATGTAGATCAATATGTGTGTACACCTTTGAGAAGCTTTCTAGGGGCTTGCACAAGTATATAAATACTGAGCATGTGCAAGCTTGATTGCCATTTTGTAGTAAGCTGTTGAGATGTAAGCGTGCCTGTCTGTGTAGTCTGTCAGTTAATCAGTCTGTTTATATTTTGTACTGCTGCTATCCATCCTGATGTTTCTGTGTAATAAATAAAGCATGTAAATGAACTACCCCACCTGTTCATCTTTAACAAGATGAGTGACACTTACCTCAACTTCAATTGAACTTTTATGCAGGTTTCCTACAGAAGACTCCAGAGCATCAGCCTGTGGCATATCCTGTTCAGATGCATCCATACCATCTGTCTGGGGACCCACTGGCCCATCATATTGCAATGCTACCTCTGTTGGAGTTTTCCCACTAAAACCTTCACTTTGCAAATGGTTTGTCACTTCAGTTTCTATTTATTTAATTTCTACCACACTACTCTTCTTCTTCTTCACATTTCTGTTTTGTGATTTTATTTCTTGTATTGTAAAATTTACCATATATGGGTGTCTTTACTTATATTTCTCTTCAAATATCTTTGAAGATGCATTTGTTGTATTGATTAGTTTGGCTTACTTCTCTGCAAAAATATCGCACCATATCGGATCTCTTTTTCATTCCTCTGTGGCTCTGCTCGACAGGAGCACAGGAAAATAACTTTCTTGGGTGGCGAAAGCCAAGGTACCTTTTCGGCTAGGCTTATATAGACCCTAGGGCTAATAGCCTAGTACCTACCTATGAACTTATGTCCATGTCAATGTTTCATTTTTTATACCTTTTAAAAACCCGTTTTATTCTTTATCTTTTCTCACTTTGTCTAACACTTCTTTTTCCAGGTGGCCCAATGTTTCTTCATTTAGATAATGTTTTTCTTTGATCTATTGCATTAAGGATCTTAAATGTAGTTTTTTAACAATTTTTCTTTGAAAGTATTTTCTCTTTTCTAATTTCTCCATATTCTTGCATATCCCTGTTTGGAAATTCTGGGTTTCTTGCATAACAGTAGCAATATGTAATTTCCTCCTTATCCTCAACAGTCCACTTTATTTTCTGTATGCTTCCTGCTTGTCTTTCAGTTTTTTTGTGTTTTTTTGAGTTCTACTTCTCCTTTCTACCACAGTGGGGACCACTGTGCCTGGCCTTGCCCTATGGGTAGGAATGTCCTGAGTCCTAGCACCATTGGGTACACCAGGAGTGGGCACTTTTTTATCCTGGGACCTGTGCACCCAGTCTTCTTTTTCATTTTTTGACCTCTTTCTCCCTGATATCTAAAATATTGTCTATATATCAAGGTCATCTTGGTGAGATTTTCTAAAACAGGGTCTACCACAGGAGGGTATTAAGCAAGAATTGAGGAAGAATTCAGTTCCACCAGTACCTCTCTCCTTTTCTTACTGATTTCATCTCTTCATTTGGACCTTTCCTGTATACAGAGATGTCTCCTGAGAGTCCACAGCTTTTTCGCCATTTGAGTTATTTTATGGTCACAGAGTGAGAAATTCCTAGATTATTTAGTGACAAGTAGTAAATTATATTTCTTTAATGACAAGTAGTAAGTTACACATTATTTCTGCAAAGAATCTGTTGCATAGTATGTCATCAGTTTGGAGACTAGGCTTAGGGAGACTGCAGAGCTGGCAAAATGGTATGACTGGAGAACTATAGACTGAGAATACTGAGTTGGAAAAAAGATGATGGTGCTTATCTGTGTTTGTCAGATTAAGCTGCTGGTAGCTTGGGAGGTTCCCTTCACTATTTAAAAAAGGTAACAGTGTGGTGGAGTTGTCAGGAGGGAGAAAGAAGCCCAAAGTCTGATATTATAACATGATGAAGCTTACCATGCTAGATGGATACTGGACTTTATAGACTGAGGGCATTAAAGAAACCTTTTATGGACAGCAGTGGAACCGAAAAAGCCTGCTGCTCATAGTTAATGAACTAATGTTATACATTTTGTATGAAAGTCTATTGTAGCTTCTAAATTATCTTAAAATTTAGCGATAGAGAAATTATAGATGTGAAGTTGTCCTATCTTGCCTTCATTCTTTACTGGTTGGCTTCGGAATCGACTCTCATTTTCGACTCTGCCTTAAACAAAAGCTTGAGGTCTTCCACTAGCTTGTGGCTGGAAGCCCTATCCCATCATGCCATAGGAATGCTCCCCAGATCTTGTTTACCACTGAAACAAGATCGAGTGCTTCGTATTGGCTCTGGCTAAGTGAAATTATTTCTTTTTTCTCATAGTGTTATGTTAGGTTGTTTTAAGATAGTTTGTAGTTTATATAGTTAGTTAACTCTTAGCAGTTTTGGTGTGTTTGCTGCTCTTATTTTTGTGCTTGGTCATCGTTTTTATCCTCAAGGCCTTTTTTCCATACCATAGCCTGGCATTTATTTCTTTAGTCAAGCTTGTTTAAATTAGAGAGCTGTAATTTGAGTTATTTATCTCTAACTATCCTGCCTTTTAGATTAGACTAACCTATTTAAGTTAGAGGGCTGCTTGGCCCTTTTAAATTAGAAGGCTTTTATTTCTTAGTCAAGCTCGTTTAAATTAGAGAGGTGTTAATTTGAGTTATTTATCTCTGGTTATCCTGCCCTTCGGATTAGGCTAGCTCATTTAAGTTAGAGGACTTTTTTCCCTATAGTGTGTGTTAAAAAAATAAATATATATATATATATATATATATATATATATATATATATATATATATATATATATATATATATATATATATATATATATATATAGTTGTAGTGTTTGATATTTGCTGTGCCTTTTTCTGCTAGTCTTTGTTGTAGACTGTGGACATGTCCAAACAAGCTAAGGATACTAAACCCTCAGGTTTTAAAAAATACATAAAGTGCAGCAAAAAAATGCCCCTTATGGATAGGCATACTGTATGCATGTATTGCCTCGGAGCAGTTCACCTTCAAGAATCATGTGCTATATGCCACTCTTTCAGCTATAGAGTTTTACTAGAAAGGAAGAACAAATGAATTCTTAAGGAATTACTAACAATCCCCTTTTCAGATGCCATTGGAGAAGGTCAGGGTCCTTCTATAGCTAGCCATTCCCCTTCATCCAAATCTGATAAATCGAGAAAAAGATCAGAAGCTCTGTTGGAGCAGACAAATAAATTGCCAAAAATTTCATCTTCGGATCCGAAGACTGTTGGGCTCGAGAAGCCTTCCAACCCAGCTTCTTCACTTTCGGAGCCATTGGTGTTTCATGTATGGAGCCGGTCTGTAAGAGCTGGAACAGGTTTCTCCTACTTTCAAGCATCTAGATCCCCTGTTCCCTCCACTCGATCCTCCAGGAGCCTCTCTGATGATGATGTGAATCACGTGGTGTGGAAGCTATTGAAGACACCGGCGCTAGCGAAATTTTTGTTGTATCCAACCCAGAGGGTTTCGGAACTGACCAAGCCTACCCTATCACCATCATTTCCTCCTCTGATCCAACTCAGGGCTTTGGAGCTGGAATGTCTGGAACTGATCACAGTGGGACCTTTGGAACTGAGACTTATTTCAGGATCTTTGGGCCTGACTACTGCTCTGACGTCCTCAGTTCCATCTGAACTCGAGGAGTCTAGGAGCCAATGCACTTCAGTTGGGTCAGGGGAGGGGAGTCAGATCAGACAGTTGTCGGATCCGAACTTGCCTATCAGGGCTTCAGCAGTGGTAAGCTTGGCTCCTACATTGGCCTCAGAGCTAGGAGCTTTCTCAGATTAAGGGCAGGGGGCTTTTGAGGTGATGAGGAGAGTGCTGTCTCCACAGGCAGCTCCACTCTCAGGTCCAGTCATTCTTTCCCTTATGCACCAGTGTCTGTCTCAGCACCACTGCATCCACAGAGATACAGAGACCCTAGGTCTCAGGATGCCCCATTGGGTGAACCCCTCTCTTCCAAAACCTCTCCAGAATACCCTTCTGAAGAGGTCTGTCATAAAAGATTATGTAAGAGGAAGCATTTAGACTCCCCAGGGGAGTCGATCACATCAGATACAGACCTTGATGAGTCAGAAGGGTCCTCATGGTCGCCCTCTGAGGATGTCTCCTTTACAGACATCCTGGAAATACTTAAGCGGAGAGATGGTAAGAAGCCCATCAACCCTTCTGTGAAGGAGTCTGCATACCTGAAGGATTTTGGGTCTTGTCCTTCTGCCACTTGGGTGTCTCTTCCTTTTCGATGAACTGATGGACCTAGTTTGTTGAAAGGTGAGGGAGTCTCCAGACTCAGTGGACCCTGTTCCCTGGAGGCCAAATAAGTTCACAGCATCCCCTACTGATAAAAACTTCCTTATAAAAGATATCCCAGTAGATGCGATGGTAGTGGCAGCGGCCACCAAAAAGGAACTGTCAGAAATGTCCTCTTCTGTCCATCTGTCGAACAAAGAGTTTCATACGATGGACAGATATGGAAAGCGCACCTTTTCTTCAGTGACTTTTACACTCAGATCACTGAATTATCTCACCCACTTTACCAGACTTCAGAGAGATCTTATAGAAAGAGCTCAGAGATACTCTCCAGGGTTGAGTAGTTGAAGGGGTAGCAGAAGAAGTTTCCTCTCAGCTCTTCACCTTGAATTCATAGTCAACGTTTATGTTTATCAAATATTTGTGTACAATGAATATGAAATGCAACAATCATTATAATCTTAAAATATAATATTAAACAAAATGCTGAAGTTTCCTCTCAGCTCTTCACCTTGAATTCAGTGGTAAATTCTTCCATGAGACGCATTTCTTATGCAGCCGATGGAGCGAGTAGGGCACCAGGTTTGGGAACTTCCCTAAGGAGACATTCCTGGCTGTGCCTGTGTGACTTTGTGGAGTCCTTTAAATCTTCTTTTGTTAACACCTCTTTTGATGGCTCATCCTTGTTTGGGCCAAAAGTCAAAGACACACTAACCGGGTGTGAACAAGAAGGAAAGACTCTCTCTGCCGTAGTAGTCCATTTTTCCCTACCTTCTAGACCTTATCCGAAAGGTCAAAAAGGAGGAAAAATGTGGTTCCAAAAATCCCAGAGAGCTTTTCAGGACACACATGGTGATTCTTCCCCCAGGGGCAAAGGGGGAAGCAGTAATGGAAGACACTGGCCACATGGCAGAGGGGGTCCGCAAAAATCAGGGCGACAGGGAATCTTTCCTTGGTAAGACCTTTCAACGCTCCTGAAAAGAGGTCCAGCTGTCGATCTCTGGAGGCATTCAGGGATTGCTTATCTTTTTACCCAGAAGCCTGGCTAAAATTAACAAAAGACAAGTGTGTACAAAGCATCCAGAGATTATTCCATACACTTTTCTTTCCCCGTCCCAAACATAAAAAGCATCTTTGACATTCCACCCAGTCAAAGGGAACAGGCAACTCTACAAATGCAAATGTTGCTAGAACAAAGATTCATCCAGACAGTCCCTGCAGACCAAATAGGATCTGGAACTTACTCAAGATTCTTTTTAGTTCCAAAGAAAACAGGGGGCTGGAGACCAATCCTGGATCTTAGCAAATTAAACAAGTCAGTAAGAAAGTCAAAGTTCCAGATGGTGACACTGAAGTCAATACTCCCTTTTCTGGGACAAGATGATTGGATGTGCTCTATAGACCTCCAGGATGCATGCTATCATACAAAAATGGACCAGCCATCCAGGAGTCATTTGTGCTTTTGGCTGGGACCCAGTCACTACCAGTTTTGAGCTTTGCCCTTTGGTCTCACTACAGTCCTCAGAGTGTTCACCAAGTGTATGGCAGTAGTCACGGCTCACTTGAGACACCTAGGATTCCGAGTGTTTCCGTATGTAGACGACTGGCTGCTAACCAACACCACTGAGCATCTACTAACTAAAGCGAGAGACACCACCTTGCACCTCTGCTCTCACCTAGGAATCACAATAAATTACGAAAAATCTGCCTTATTGCCATCTCAGCATATTGGTTTTTATAGAAGCAGATCTAGACACAACAACAATGATGGCAAAACTTCCCCCTAAAGAGTTCAACTTCTAGGACTTCAAGTCAAAAACTTACTTTCCAAGGAAAAAGTACAAGCAAGAACAGTCCAGAAAATCTTGGGAGCCATGGCAGCAGCAATAAACTTGATTCCATTAGCATGTCTGCATATGAGAATTATGCAATGGATACTGTTCACTCAGTGGTCCATGCAGGAACTTCCCCTGACCCACCAAATTATAATAACAGAATCTTGCAAGAAAGACCTTCGTTGGTGGCTTCACTTCACTCATGTAAATTTAGGTCGACCCTTTGTTCTTCCACAACTTCTAGCCACAGTGACCATGGACGCTTCCCAGATAGGGTGGGGGACATTATCTGGGAAGGACAGTCCAAGGCACTTGGCAGGATCATGAGGCCCATTTGTACATCAGTGTCCTAGAGATGAGGGTGGTGCTTTTAGTATTGCAAGCATTCCAAGACTCTCTTCCGCTAGGAACTATTGCAGTACAGACAGACAACTTGTCAGTTATGTGGTACATAAACAAACAAGGAGGAACCAGTTCTTACCCCCCTTTGTCGGGAGGCTTTGAGAGTTTGGCAATGGGTGACCTCCTCCCATTGCTTTCTGCAAATCCAACGTGATCACAGATAAACTCAGCAGAGCAATTCTGATGAGTCACGAGTGGTCCCTAAAACAAGAAATAGTGGAGATGATTTTCCGCAAATGGGGCCAGCCTTGCTGCGACCTTTTTGCTATGTCCATGAATGACAAATGCAGCAGCTATCTTTCTTGCCCTTATCCCCCCTCCGAGGGAGTCACCAAGGGATGCACTTGTACATGATTGGCCCTCGGGTCTCCTCTGTGCCTTCCCTCCCTTTCCGTTGATACTTAAAATCCTTCAGAAAACCAGCTCCTTGGGAAGGAATTTGATACTTGTCACCCTGTAGTGGCCTCGTCAAATCGGGTTCACCTTCCTTTGGCCTCATCTCCAGGAGGAGCCATGGATTCTGGACCAGTTCCAGACCTTCTGAATTATGTATCAGGGAAGCTCCACCCACCCCTTCAAACCCTCAAATTGATGGCTTGGCTGCACCGGTTCCAAACATAGCCAGGCTGACTGACCTTTCTCCACCAGTGAAACATATCTTGATCTTCTCTCATAAGGCTTTAATGAGGAAATTATATATGTGCAAATGGAAGAGATTTTCTTCTTGGGCTTTGAATAACCACATTGACCCATTCTCTGCCCCTATAGCTTGCATACTAGAATTTGTGGCAAAACTGTTTAATGAAGACACAACTGCAGCTACTATTTGAGTTCAGTTATCAGGGATATCAATTTTCCATATAGTTAAACTGTTTAATGAAGACACAACTGCAGCTACTATTTGAGTTCAGTTATCAGGGATATCAATTTTCCATATAGTTGAATTGGGGCTGAATGTGATGTCCCACAGACTTTGCAAAGCATTTCCCAAGGGCACTATTTTATTAAGGCCACCCATTAAAGCCTCTCCAGCACCATGGGACCTGAATTTTGTATTATCCCATTTGATTCTTCTCCCATTTGAGCCTGCATCATCCTGTGATTTAAAGTATTTGTCTTGGAAGACAATTCTTTTGATAGCTATCACTTCTGCTAGAAGAGTTTCAGAGATAAAAGCATTGCCAATAAAGCCCCACTACTTGCTTTTCCACAAAGAAAGAGTGTCTCTGCGAACAAACCCATCCTTTCTACTCAAAGTATGCTCAGAATCTAATTTAAACCAATCCATAGACTTGCCATTTTTCCCCCCAACTATGGCAATAAGGTAGAATATATGCTACACCAACTAGATGTACATAGGCAATTACGTTTCTACTTACATAGAACAAAGAATTTTAGAAAGTCTGATCAGTTATTTGCATAATTTTCAGAATACCAGAAAGGTGCGCTTGTTACTAAAGTTACACTTTCGAAATGGCTATCAAGATTGCATTACTTTTACCTACAGATCTCAAAACAAAGAACTCCCCGACAAAGTAAAGGGTCATTCTACTAGAGCCATAGCAACCTCTTCTGCTTTTCGGGTGAGACTACCAATTGATACCATTTGTGCTGCAGAAACATGGGCAAGGCCTCATACCTTTATCACTCATTACAAAGTGGATTTGGCCAACAGGAACAGGGCCACTTTTGGATCCACTGTTCTGAAGAATATTCTCCCTTGAGCCACCCAAGAAATATGGTGCTAGGGATGCTGCCCCAACCAGTAAAGAATGAAGGTGAGATAGGACAACATCACATAAAGAAGTTATGTACTCACCATAACGTTCCATATGTGTTGTCCATCTCGCCTTCATTCTTACATTCCACCCTCCTTTCCCCCAGCCTTTGGCTCCTGGAGGACTAAGCGGATATAATTGATAACTAATGTTCTCTGACCTTCTTCATTGCTCTGTAAGGTAGGAGATATCTCATGTGGTACCCTTAGTTATATCAGCAGACAATATCTGGGGAGCTTTCCTAGCATATGATGGGATAGGGTTTCCAGCCACGAGCTGGAAGATCACGAACTTTTCTATAAGGCCGAGTCAGAACCGGGGGTTGGTTCTGAACCCAACCAGTAAAGAATGAAGGCGAGATGGACAACACACATGGAATATTATGGTGAGTACATAACTTCTTTTTATTTTCAGTTAGTGATAGTAGTAGGACCAGCAGTATTTCCCTAATGTCATGCTTCCATTCAAAATGTTTTATTTTATATTTCTCTGTAGAAAAAAAGCACATTTCTCTGTATATTTAAATTTCAAAATGTATTGTTTCATTTCTCTAACTAAACAGTTGCATTATTTTGTTTCAAAAGCTTGTGGATGGGTTTTGTTATTTATATAATATTAGTTACTGAAAATAATGAATTGAAGCCAACAGCATCCACCTTTTTGAAGAAAGACTAGCCAGCCAAAAGGTTCATAAGTTAATACTATAGATGGCTTATTTAAGGGTATAAAGCAGACAAAGGGGTAAGATTATAGTCATGAATACAACACTATAATAAAAGCTGAACATTATCTCAGAGACTATGGAAACAGTACTTGAGAACAAGCATTCGCAAACATAGTGATGTCTAACTGGGAACAGAAATTCCTGAAACTTTTTAGATTTGGACCTTCACATAAATGATATAAATGGTAACATCACAAGTACCTATTTTGTTAAAATCAAAGTAAAAGACATTAGGAACATCATAGAAAAGAAACTGGAGATAATTTTTAGGTAACAAAAGATCTTAGTAGCTGTGTGTAATGAGACCACAATTATAATGTTTCATGTTTATATGAGTTATTTAATGACGTTTCATTAGTGAAAAAGATGTTCACATGTTTACAAATAGATACTGTTTGACATATTTGATAAACACAATGGATACAAAGAATGTAATAATTTTTTCTTTATATTACATTATATCAATTTAATGACATCACATCCTGTTCAAATAGTTTATAAGCCTCTATCGTGTCATTTACCTACTAAGCTGTGTTCAATTTTCAAGTATACAGTAGTTCTGTCCAGGGTATGCCACACTGGTCTTGCTGGGAGAAGCAATTTAGCTAAAAAGCAGAAATTGGTAGTGTCACTAAAAGATGGTATTATTAACTCCTTTGAGTAGTTACTGCTTGTGTATATGAATGCAGTAGTTTTAGCCAATATACAGGCTACTATTGGTAAGGCAGCACTGAAAAGCAGTGAGCTGACAGTGAGAAGTATGAAATTCTAGAAAGAGAATGGTCATAGCTTTGCCCTCTAGCAGTACAGTATGAGCCTTATATCAGTATGACAGTCACTAGCTAAAGCCCAAAGCAACATATTCATTCACTCCAAGTACCTCTTATATATATATGGTTGTCAGTTGTACAGTTTGTATCAATGTCCCTGACACCCCTAAATATCTGAGTCTCAACAAAATGCAATCTTCCTTTATTGGTATAAAGAAACATTTGCTTATATTTCAGTATATAAGTAAATAACATACATTTCTTATAACGAAATGTACTAACTTATGTCTTCACAATCTGGTAAAACAATACTTTACACAGCAAATTCTTGGCTTATTTGTAAGCTGTTTGTGTATGAATTATTTGCATAAATGTACATTTACACCCATTATTGTGCGTTCCAGTTGAAAAGAGATTATTTTGTTACCTAATAGCTTAATAAAATAAGAAATAAATAGTTGGATACGTTAATAAAAATGTATTATTAAATGATGGAAATGAAGGAAGACAGGCAAAAAGGGCAGAAATATGAATAAGCCTGCATAAGTCCCACCACAGCTTACTTTGCTAATCTTCACATTCCCACTCATTTAAAAGAGAATGAACATGAGTGGCAAAGCAAAGAAAGTTTACTGTATACTAGATCAAGGTGTGGTATAATGTCTGATTCAGATGAGCAGGTAAGGCCATCCTGGGGCATCTACTGAAATTTCTTCTGTGAAAATATAGTTTAAGTGAGTGGCTAAAAATAGATCAGCCTTGTGAGTCCTGAGAGAGTTAGAGGCAGACAGTGGCAGCTGGTGACTTCAAATCAAAGGGGGGCTGCAGGAGACAGCTGAATGGGTGGGGCCAATGTGAAGGGGTGTGGCCAACCACAAAGGGGTGGAGCTATGCTCAAAACCACAAAAACTGGAACTTTAATTAAGTACACTGCCCTGGGTGCCAAACTGTCATTATGAGAGTCCAATCAAGACAAAATGGATTGTAGAAAAATATTTCATTGCATTGGCTACATGACAGCTTACTTAATATCTAGATAGAAACAAAAAGGTTGTGAGGCATGAAAAAATAAATTGCTTTTTAAATACATTACTGGAATGCCAGTCTAGTATAAGAAAAACAAGCAGCACTCAACTCAAACCACTTCTCCTTTCATTGCAGTTCTAATTATAATTTATATTCAGCTTTATAAAAGTACCAAGCAACATGCTGAAAGTAGCAATCTCTGTGATACATCCACTTGTAAAAATGTTTCTTATCCAAAAAAGACCTGTTGGCTGACAGTAACTATCTACTTGTTTCACGGGGAAAACATGATCAAAGTAAAAAATGAACAACGAACAAGAAACAAGCTCAAGATAAATTGCTTAAAGGATTACTGCACAGGTTATGGACCACACATGACAGATTGGCATTCTGTTTAGTTTATGGGTAAAGCCTACAAAGATGACTGCAAGTCTCCAACAAATGTAACAAAATCCTGTCCTTTATTACAAATACTGTCATATGCATTTCAATACCTAAAGCTTATACATTATCTAGTTATGCAAATATTCTCTGCATGGCAACAACAAAAAGGATTTTAATGTTGGTAATTCTTTAACAATATGCTTATTAAAGCTTACTTGCATCTTACAATCTCAGACAAGCCTACCTGATGGTCATTAAAGCATTGCTACTTAAACACAGAGCAACAGGCACTGAAACAGCGTGCATTTTCTGAGTAATAAGAAGCATAAATAACAGTATAGAAATATGACAGAAAGCTAGAATATTCTGCAAAATCAAGGACAGATGAAAAACCACTGTAGTACTTGTGTCTGTCTTGGATGGGGGATACTCTGCATACTTACACTGCATAACTGTTCCTTGCCTTACTTGGACTCATCCAGAGTCACTACATGGGGGAGTGGGGTGCAACAAGTATGTCACAATTTGAAATGTCTCTGGCTGTTGGTGATGGCCCTGACACATTTGTCCTACCTCTCAACCTCAGAGCAAGAAATCTGGACAAAGCCATACACAGAATTGGGACAAAGGCCCAAAAATATGGGCAATTTTTAAATATTGCTCTTATAAACTTAGAAAGATAATAGAATAGTAGGTCTTGCATTAGTATGAATTTTCTGAAGGGTATGAAATCTGAAACTCAAATGTCTGTCATTATTTTCTAACTTCACTCTTTTATGATTTGCCACTAATTTGCCAGAAAACCACAATTTTATGAAAAACGAACCAAACGTGATGCAAAAGTATAAAATAGTCACACCATACAGCTGGGAACCTGTCAAAGAAGGGACACTTTTTAATATTAGTGCTGTTAACTTGAGCAGCTGACAAAATAAGAGAATCTGCATGCATTTCTGAAATAAAAGTAATCTATAACTCTGATTATTACAGTTATTTATTAATTGTAAATCCTCCACGTTTTCTTCCAAAATTGCCATTTTGCAGTGGGATTATTAGGGGGAGAGCAACATTTTTAGCCAAAACCAGGAACAATTGAGAGGTTTGGATATGCGATTTATTTGCACATACCTCTCAACCTCTTAACACAGGAAATCTGGACAAGGCCAAATATATTAGGGGAACATACAAACAGTACTAAAAATTGCTCTTGTATAAACTTAGTTGATAGAATAACAGGTCTTGCTTTAGCATGTATTTTTCTGAAGGTTATGAAGTTTGAAACTCAATGTCTGTCATTATTTAGTGACTTCATTCCTAAATGATTTGTCAGAAAACCACAAATTTTATGAAGAACAAACCAAAAATAAAAAGCAAAAATCTATTCATTCTGTGACAATATGGACATTTGAGAGGTATAGTTCAGCCGAGGCTGTCTTTGAGTTTGCCATCCTTCCCCCCTTACAAAATCCTGGTCGAATGGAGGCTCCCCCTGCAGCCATTCCAATGTTCCATTACTTGGCTATTTCACCCTATTTATCATATACACTGTAATATGCATACTGCTTTACTTCTACGATGATTTGGATTTCATTTGAAAGTTTTATTTTGCATTTTACAGTACAATCACTAATATACATCTGCTAAACAAAGCAATGAAGCCTCACAATGAAAATAGACTTAGTATTAAAACTTCTCTGTCATTGAAACTCGCATTCATTGAAACAGCATTGAAACCCACATTCAAAGAAAATAGATTAACTTTGGGCTGTTTTCAAATCATAGGGCCCTTGCACACGAAACATACATGTGTTCTTTGATACAGCTTCCTGATTGTATTAAATTATATTCTTTGTATAATACAGTACAGTTGTTAAAGGGCATTTTAAATTTAATATTTTGAACATTTTTCCAGTAAACAATGAAACAAAATTCATGCACCAATAATGACAAAACTGCCCAGTTCAGAACACCTCCATCATAAAAGTCTACTCAAACTTGTACAGTCCACCAGTATCAGTAAATATGCACAATCTCTGCAGAAGTAAAAGTCATCTAAATAATTCCACATTAAAGAGATCTGTAACTAATTTAGAGGTTGCAGCTAGCAAACAACTTTATATTTCATTGTTTCATCTACAAATAAAGTGCATGTTGCTCTTGAGGAATAAATTGCCTATGTTACATTAAAAAATGATAAGCTAGTAATATTGCAATAGGGAATGGATGGCAGACTGACAACATGTTCATAGTTACTAGGTATCTTCACCAAAGAGGACATTTGCAGGACTGCAGCATCCACCCCCTTTACAACACAGTACAGTATCAGCAATGTATCTACATACTGTGGCAGTAGAACCCACTGCCTTCTGCATCAAAAGCAAGTATGCTACCTGTTGTGCTATTAAAAATGCAGATTACCATAAGCAGCATTAAACTTCTCTTCCCGTGAAGTTCTCAGCTCCTTGTTAAATCCACTCAATACTCAACTGTATCTCTCAACTTTGGAGTACAAGAAATCTGGAAAAAGGCAAAATTTATTGGGGGTGAACAAAAGCCCAAAAACCAGGGACACATTTTAAACATTGCTTGTATAATCTTGGAAAGTTGCTAGAATAAAGTGTTGTGTTAACACCATGCATTTCACTGCCAAGTCTTGAACCCAGGACCCTGTACAAAATAGTCAGAACAACA
This sequence comes from Protopterus annectens, assembly GCF_019279795.1. Lineage (NCBI taxonomy): Eukaryota > Metazoa > Chordata > Ceratodontiformes > Protopteridae > Protopterus > Protopterus annectens. Next base: position 723,350,987 of record NC_056735.1, on the reverse strand, counting down.
TACCACTATGCCAAATCAGCTGTTTCTTAAGAGAGAGGAAGACTGAAACTTAAATGGCTACCATTTAGTGAACACCTGGACAAAGCCAGTAATGGGGGAATATAGCCCCCAACCATATTCAGTGAATTCAGTTCTCACCATAGCTCTCAACCTCTTAGCACAAAACACTTGGACAAAGCCAATAATGGGGGAATACAGCCCACAAACATATTCAGTGAATTCAGTTCTCATCATAGCTCTCAACCTCTTAGCACAAAAAACCTGAATGAAGCCAATAATGGTGGAATACAGCCGCAAAAATAGGGACAAATTTCAAATATTCATCTTTAAACTTAGACAATTGGTAGAATAAAAGATTTTGTGTTAGCATGTACTTTCTGAAGAATATGAAGTCTGAAATTCAAATGCTTGTCATTTTTATTTATTTAACACTTGTTAACCAGGAAAGTCTGACTTGGAACAAAACCAATTTTCAGCACAGGCCCAGGGAGAAAAACTCTAGTCACATGTTTTTGTAACATGGGAGAAAAACAGAGCAAACCCACACAGGGAGGACATGCAGACTCTATACAGAAGGCACCCCAACCAAGAATCAAACCAGCGAACTTCTAGCTGTGAGGCAACAATGCTACCACTGCACCATCGATTATTTAGTGAATTAAAACTCCAGAAAACCAGAGATTTTACAAAACATAACAGAACAAAAATATAAGGCAAAAATCCAAAATGTTTTCCTAAATGGTGGTGGGTATGGAATTTCGGCTCTTGCTACCTGCCCCCAAGGTATAGGGTTTGAGACTGAGTTGTTCTCTAACCACCACCAGGAAAAATTGCATTTGCAATTTACCGGCCTGCTCAGAGTGGCCAAGCTGCAGCAGTGAGGTTCTTTTTTGCATGAGTGAACAAACATAGGGTCCTGCACATTTCATTACTTTTCTGGTGATGTAGATAATGCGACTGATACCAGCACACACCCCCCCCTCCCTACAGTTCACTACCATGGCTGTAACACAGAAGCTCTAATGTAATTTACAACTCTTTTGTTGAATGCCAATGTTGTGCTGGTACTAATATATAGCTAAGGAGCTCTTGACCATGTGACTGTAAAACCTGCATGGCATTCAGTTTTGCACTACGACACAGTCAATGTTTCTAAAGACTCCCCATTGAGGTAAAATTTTGAATACATAATACCATAAACAGGCAACAGGCTATTATGGGATGTTGATATTTGCGTGATAGAAGTATTAACATTAACACAAACTCAGCCAGTTAGCTACGTAAGTAATTTTCTTTATTTTGACATTTGACAAATGAGCAAGGTCAATGCATCAAACAGAGGCAGAGCATCATCTTACTGAAGAACTAAGGGAAACAGATCGAAGAAGAGAATAACAAACTGTAAATGTGGCAAAAGTTACCCTGAAAACCAGTTTGGTCTCAGTAGGTATTACAGAGAAGAAATATAATTATAACGTGTAAAACAAAACAATTAGATGATTGAGGATAGTAAGACTTGTGTTACCTGATTTACATGATAAGTAGACTTCTCAATCTACAAACAGAACTGAAAGCAAATAGTAAATGGACATGAATTGACACATGCAGTGCAACAGTAGCAATATTGCAGTGTAAGGGATCAATGCTGTGCATCATACATTGTATGCTCTCCTTAAAAGTAACAGCTGATGTAACATGGCCGCCCTAGCAGTAATATAACTTGTAGTGCAGTAATGTATACATACACACACACACACACACACACACTAGTACTTGCATTGAAGTCCCCCGTTTCCACTCCTGTCCTTGCTTGCAGCAGGTTTCTCTAAGTCCTGAGCTCTACACATCCTTCTTCCTGCGAGAGCAGGCAAGCTATCCAGCCTGCAGGCATTGCAGTCCGATCCCCTTCCAATCTATGCGGTTGTAACAGCATAGACTTCTGGGGCATCTCTGTCTACAATCCCTTGTTCTGAATCCGGACTGCTGTTTCACCAGTCCGGATTCCTGCATGCATGCGTGCACTTCCGGGAATCGAACTGCCATGCATGCATGCATGCAGTTCATTGCTGGACTTGTTGCTGGTTTGTTCTTTCAGCTGGGGGGGGCGCAGTCCTGCAGTCCATTAGCACAAGCTGACCCTGGAGGCAGATTCCAAAAAAAAATCCAAATTCAAATGTTCCCGATGCTTTAAGATAATCACTCTTTAATGCAATTTTTACCATGGAATCAACCATTCAACCACTGGGTGCAATCATAATAAAAATTGTTATAACCCTTCTGGAATAAGAACTGGCAGCTGAAAAACAAAAACAGAACTCCAGAATGGTTCAGCAACTAAAACAATCACAATCCACACTGCAAAGACTTACCAAGGCTGTCCTTCTCTAGAAGTAAAAGGAAACAAATATTAAAATAACAAATGTAAATGTCCTACTAGTGTGGCAGTCTTCTTCTTTTTGGGCATTTGACAACTATCCCTTTCCTACACACAAAATGAAAAGCTTCTTTTTTTAACTTTTATCACATTCTCTGCAATGGAATGGAATAATACTAGTACTTTACAAAGGTAAAACACATAAAACCTAGAAAAGGGGAACATAAATCCATGGCCGAGGTATACTGGCAATAATCAATGATGAGAAGTTGGGTTATACAGTGTTTACTCACTTGTGAATTTGTTTGACCACATGGTCTAACTGCTGCACTTGTGGGTAAAACTGTATAAATCCTACCATCCCATTGATTATTGTTTAAATATATGTGTCAATTAAACAGATTTAATTTGTTTGTGATACAACTATTAACTTTATCATCAGTTAATCGCTATATGAAATTCTGAGTAAAAAATGAACAGAAAATAGCATGGTGTTAAAATGTTCTTATTTTCTTGTGTTAGAATAAAATCTGGGAAAAGTGTGCGACTTATTTTAATTAATTTGTATAGTTATGTCTTATGGCATTTATTACATTGAACATGCTTGACAATCAACATAATTTATACCTTCTTGATTTTCATATTGTATTTGGAGATAGTATAGTGTGTTCTTGAATGGATGGTTATAAGAACAGTTGTAAATACAGCTGCAAATGCTGCTTCAACAGTGTACTTTAAAAAGGTGATGTATCTTTTTAATATGAGAAGGATAAAACAACGAGAGTAGAAATATATATTTGTGTGAGAGAAGATCTGCGACAGGCAGGAGTGTTGAAGATGCAGGAATGTGGCTTTGAATTGAGGGAGATGGCGACAGTTAACACGACACCCTGAACCCATGTAGAAAATGGGAAGAAGGGGCTGCTGCTGCCACTGCTGCTGATGGTAGAAATATAGTTGGAGATGTATATATATATATATATCCTGTGACATAGCTACAGATAGTTTTAGAAGCACTACACTAACCTATCTGTGTCAAAGGACCAGCTGCTTTTATTTCTGACACGTTGTGGACTGGGTACTTCTGTATAAACAACTGCAATAAACAGACTATGGTAATTAAAACATAACAATGAAAAAATCATACCATTGGATAGCTTCTTCTTGTGTTTCTACACCTTGTCTTAAGCTAAACAGTAAGAAGAGCCAAGACTCCAATGAAATAACTGAATTAAGGTGGGGTTCTAGGTAGTTTGAAGTGCATTTTACAGCTTTTTTCCAACTTTTTGAGTCAATTAAGGCCTTAAAAATCTTGACTAAGGAAAGACATTTAGTTTTTGTTTTCTTTCAAGGAAGAAATAAATTATGTATGTGCTTTAATGTTTATAGTTGACAAAAATAGTATTTCTGAATAAACAGATGACCACTATTTACAAGGATACAAAAGGTCTCTGGAAATACAACCTGTCTCCCTACCCCCAAAACATAATAGTCACTTCCTATGCATCCCAATGTTATTAGATTGAGATTAAAAGCTGTATGAGGATAAACACCAGTACATTTCATATACACACTCTCATACATTTTACTGGGCTGTGTACTGCTGATAGCTGCCTGTAATACACACACACACACACACACACCATATCAACAACCACTGTTCATATAGACGTGCTATCATATGCCCCCAAGGAAAAAGGGTGATAAAACATGGCATGTCTAGCCTGCAGATGACAACATCAGACAATGACCTTCAACAGAACTCCACTGACAAGTATCATGTATGTGGTGATTATCTGTGGCTGTCTTTCTGGTTATATGCATTGGTTGCTAGTCTGACTAACTACACAGACAGGACCAATGAGTGCAGAAATGAAGGCAAAACATAGGTACTGCCTTCAGTAGTAAAATGCTGAACATTTCAGCTGCAAAATGTTGCAAGCAGCAACATAAATCTGTTCTGCATTTGTCTCATACTGGTGTGTTATTGTCACAATCACTGACATCAGTTTTGGGCGTGGTTTATATAGCAGTCTATAAGGCAGCTGCTATCAAGCAGTCAAAGTACATATAGCTAATCCATAACACAATTACCCTCACTGTTTCTGTAATCTGCTGCTGCATACAACATTTGTATGTACTGGAAGGTGTCTACACTTAAAATAAATTTTCTACACATACTGCCAGTGTAGTATACATATGACAAATGCAGAAATGCAGTACATACATCTGATTTATCCGTATCTATCTATCTTCTTGTTGTTCAGGTTAGTCCCACTAGCCTACTGGTATCAGTGCTTATTCATTTGCACCAATTTTGCCTAAGGTAACTGCCTTTTGACTGATGCATCTGATAGGACTGCACTTGAATGTAACTGTAGCTTGTAAATGTTATCACACACATTCACACAGCACATTGCCTATGCAGTTTTACATAAATATCTCGCTAGAGACAGCATGTGACTGCAAATTTTGAATCTGAAACATACCTCACAAAGATGTGCAGCTCTTGATGAAAAATGTTTCTTCACCTGTGACTGCAGTGTGGGAGATTACCAGTTGGTAATTTTCTGGAGCATAATGAGACTCTTGGATACTGGTGGGCTTTATATCAAATAAATAAGAGACCCTGAGTTCGGTCATTATTCTATCTGTGCATCACCCAATGAATGTTACTGAACTGCCTTTTCTACATTATGCCTGTGAACTAATTCATTATAAGCAGCTCTCTTCTTCTCTTGCACTCACATGAGCACCTGAAAAGTCTACATTTGAAGTTGTAAATCTTTATTCATACTTTACAGATAGGACTTCGGTTCCATCCTTGGAACCGAAATGGCCATTTCCCAGCTCGTGCAAGCCAAAAACTCTCAGCTAAGAACCTACCCATAATGCCCCATTCCAAGATAATCCAGGTCTCATTTGCTGCGCTCCTGGTCAGACGTGTTTAGCCATCTCTCTCAACCTAAGTAGTAATTTGTTCTTTTTATGACAGTTTTTCTTCTGAATTTCAAAAATGTTAGTCAACTTAGTCTTTTTTCACTGCCGCATATAACCTAGGCCTATTTCTTACCCCTTTTTTTTTTGGTAATTTAAAATGTTACGTTTTTTGACTGTCTCTCTCTCCTGTATTTGTCAGGCTTCCTTTACTGGTGGCATTCCTTTAAAAAAAAAATTTCTACAGGATAGTATTGTTTCTTTTACCATGTCAGACAAAGTTAAATTAGGTTTTAAACAGTGTGAAAGTGTGGACGTAAGATGCCTAACTCAGATACACATGTCTGTTGTGTCTACTGTTTGGGCGTGGATCATTTGAAAGCTGATTGTGACATTTGTGCTGGTTTTTCTAATTGGACACCAGCAGAATGTAAGAATAAACTTATTTTAAAAGGTTTACTCAAGATACCTTTCTCGGAGGCTTTATCTGGGTCGGAGGTCTCACCCCCTCCTAAGACCAAAAAATAATAAGGAAAAACAGAGTCACTCAGTCCCTGCATCTCCGTCAGTTAGGGAACTGAGTCCATCCCGTGCTTCACAGGCGCCCTCGGTGGATACCTCTTCGGCACCAGGATTTGTGCCCTCTCCCTCAGTGCTGACGATGGTATTCAGTCCTATCTCGGTTCCAAACACAGCACCACTGACTTTGGTGCCATCTTTGGCTCCTACATCGGCTCCAATGACTGTTCATGCCTCGGCTCCATCCCGATCCATGGTGCCGACAGCCTCCTTGGCTCCATGGGCTCCGATGACTGTACATACCTTGGCACCATTCCTGTCCATGGTGCCAACAGCTTCTTTGACTCCATGGGCCTCGATGACTGCACATGTCTTGGCACCATCCCTGAACATGGTGCCGACAGTTTCTTTGGCTCCAAAACCCAATTTCATGCCAAGGACTAGATATTCTCCTACTTACGATCCTTTCTTGGGGCAGACGTTTAGTCCCTTTCTAGAAAGACCTGATTCCCCTTCAGCAGCCTCTTTTAGATCCACTAGGAGTATTTCTGAACTAGACCTAGTGCGGGTTGTAGACCAGCTTCTGGTAGCTAGGGGATTGCCCATTCCAGCTAGACCTCCTGTCCCCCCTGGCTCGGAATCTTCTATCTCATCTTTCCCTGCTTATCCTCCCCCAGCTCCCGCTTTGGTACAAACTGCCTAGGCTCCGACAGCAGTGCCTTCCCCTGTCAGCACCCATCACCCTTGCAGCATCGGCTGCAATGGAGCCGATGCTTTCTCGGAGCAGTACTTGGACTGTCCATACTTTGGTACCTAATCCGGCACCTATTTTCTCGTTGGCACAGTCTATGTCCACGGTTCCGACAGTTCCCAGTTCTCTCGTCACCTCTCAACTGGAATTAGTCTTGGGTGCTCCTTCTGCAGAGGTGATGGATAAGGCCCTTCACTCTGAAGGCTCACAACCAAGACCCTAGGACACCAGTATCAGAACCCCCTGTGAAGACAACCCCTTCTCCGGAATCCTCTTCAGAAGATCCCACTGGAGAGACACCCTAGAAGAAACGGTGCAAGAGGAAGCACCTTGACCCCCCCGGAGGAATCTATCACAGAAGACACTGATTGTGATGAAGGGGAAGGGTCCCCTCATTCTCTCCCAGATGACATTTCATTCGGAGACATTCTCAAAATCCTCAAACAGCAGGGGGAATGGAAGTCCTCTAACCCTTCTTCTGAGGAATCGGTGTTTCGGCAGGCCTTCCATACCTGGCCATCTACTTCCTGGGTGACCCCACCAGCAGATGATCTAGTTAAACTAGTTGTGCAGTGTCCTTTCTCCTGCCAAATATAATGTCACAAACAACTCTGACCCAAAAGAAACCACCGACTGTGGTGAACAAAGAAGCCAAACAATAAAGCAAGACTTTTATTCTTTTTATTCTAGTGCTTCGGTGTTTCCACCTTCAAGGAATAACAAGTTCTCAAAAAAGCACTCACATTTATATACCACATAATTAATTACATTCAATTAACAATTAAACAATAAATTACCCCCTTAAAGTAAACACTTCCAATTCAACTCATTATTTAGGCCTTTAGGCACTAATGTTTTATATTTTAAAATATAAATACTTCCCTTATACAATAACTTCTGTTTCAATACATCTTCATTAATATGTAAACATTCCACTCTCTCTAAAATTGTACCTTGTAATAAATTAATATCACTATTCTGCAACATTTTAAAATGTAAAGCAATCATTTTATCTTCCCTTTTATCCTTTATATCCTTCAAATGCTCCATGAATCTGATGCAAAATTCACGTTTTTGTCTCCCCTATATAATATAACTGACATGGGCACCTCAGGACATATATCACTCCCTTACTTCTGCAAGAATAGGTGCCTCTGGGTTCAAACTTAACCCCATTCATACTATGAAACACATTTACAATATGTGTACATATACAGCATTTGTCACAACATAAAGTTCCTCTAACTGATGGTGTATCTGGTATGTCAGCAACTGGCATACAAAATTTACCATATACTACCATATCTTTTTATTTTTATTTTATTTTATTTAACATTTGTTGACCAGGAAAGTCTGACTAGGTTCCACAGATCCTGTTTTCAGCGGAGGCCCGGGGAGAAATGCTCCAGAAACATGTCTTTATTGTGGGAGGAAACCGGAGTACCCAGAGGAAACCCACGTGAGCGCAGGGAGAACATGCAAACTCCACACAGAAGGCACCCCAGCCGAGAATTGAACTGAAGAACCTCTTGCTGTGAGGTGACAGCATTAACTGCTGCACCACTGTGCCGCCCAAATATCTCTCAAATATTTCCCCCTCTTATAGGAGAAAAAAGGTTTCCTTGGCAAAATATTTGCCAAAAACCTATCTTCCACAAAATATTTCCAGTAGTACCCTATTAGTGTCCTCATTTCTTCACTTTTAATATTATAAACTGACACATAATAGATTGGATCCACCAAATTCTTATTTTTCGTTCCATTTTCATATGTAAAATATGTATCATTATAATTATACTTGTTGTTATTACTCCTCACTTTACTACCTATACTCATTTCTTCCCACATTCCACTTTGGGCTTCCTGCATAATATCCGGCTCATACCCCCTTCTTAAAAACATATTTCTGGTCTGTTCTATCTCACTTAATAGTAAATCCTTTTCACTACAAAGTCTTGAAATTCGTAATAGTTCCCAGAAGGGTAAGGCCTTCAAAACGTGGGGTGGGTGACAACTAGTAGCGTGAAGATATTGATTACCATCAACAAATTTTCTATGAATATTTGATGAAATACCTCCATTTTCTTTTCCCTCTAATACAAGGTCCAGGTATATGACTTTATTACCTTTCTGAAGCCCATCAAATGACAGGCCGAAAGGGTTCTTATGCATTTCCAACATAAACTCATCAACTTTATCCCTGCCACCCTCACAAACAAATATCAAGTCATCTGTATAACGAAAATAAAATTTAACTTATTTTTTTCATAAAATCCAAATTAAATAAAAACGTAATCTCAAAAAAGGACATAAAAAGATTTGCATACATGGGGGCAAAAGCTGCCCCCATGGCAGTGCCTTGTTTTTGTCTATACAGCACATTGTCAAAGTAAAAATAATTATTTTTAAGACAAAAATCTACCATATCAACTACAAAATTCGAGAAGGGGCTATCTCCTAAAAATATGCCATAGCTTCCAGACCATCTCTATGCTTTATGGTGGTATACAGACTTTTAACATCAACCACCAGCCAATATTTATTCTTATTCCAAGTTAAAGAGGAAACTTTCCTTAAAAAATCAAAACTATCCTGTATGTTTGGCCTCTTTGTTCACCACAGTCGGTGGTTCCTTTTGGGTCAGAGTTGTTTGTGACATAATAATTGTGCAGTTTGCCTGGTAGGCCCCAGACAATGTAAAACCTGTCCCCCAGAGGCCCGACAAAATTTTATCTACACCTGAAGACCAGCCCCACTGGTCCAAGCAGCTGACAGTTGACTCTATGGTCGTGGCAGCGGCCACCAAGAGGGAATTGGCAGAAGATAGTTCCACTGTACATCCTCCAAATAGGGAATCCCAGATCATGGACAGACTGGGGAAACAGACTTATGCTTCAGCGACCTTCGCCATTCGGTCATTGAATTATCTGGCACACTTTACTCGCCTCCAAAGAGACTTAATTTCTGAAATAGCTTCCTCTTTGATGGGGTTACTGCCTGATGTGGTGCGTGACACTGTCACCTCACAGCTAGCTACCCCTGAATCCATCTCAAACTCCTCAATGTGTTTGATATCTCACACAGCTGTGGGCAGCCCGAGCAGCCACATCTGGTGTTGTCATGAGACATAATGCTTGGATGTGGTTGTGTGATTTTGCAGACCCTTTTAAATCTTCTTTCATTAATGCACCTGTCGACGAATCTGCAGGTTTTGGTCCCAAGGTATGTGACACACTTGCATGTAGTGAGAAAGACAGAAAGACCTTGTCTGCTGCGGACATACGTTTTTCCAACCCCCAGAGACCCTACTCCAGGAATCAGAAGGGGGAAAGATATGGTTCAAGAAATCCCAAGGATCCTTTCATGACACTCATGGTGAGCAATCCCCCTGGGGCAGAGGGGGCTACTCATATGAAAGACATCCTTTTCGGGGAAGAGGGGGTCCGCATAACCAGGGAGCCAGCGATTCTTTCTCCGGCAGACCCTACCAGAGCTTCTTAGCAGCTACCCAATTGCTTTCCTCTGGAAGCAGTCGAGGGTCATTTCTCTCTGCATCTACTAGCCTGGCATCTTATTACTACTGATGTTTGGGAGCAGAGAATAATATTCAGAGGCTACCAAATACCCTTTGACCTAACTCCCAGATCCGTCAAACAAATCCCTGATGTACCACCCAATCAGAGGGAATTAGTAGCCTTAGAAATAAAAAAACTGCTAAGAAAAAGGGTCATCCAACCAGTCAAACCAAAACAGACAGGATCCGGGTTTTACTTGAGGTTCATTTTAGTGCCAAGAAAGACAGGGGACTGGAGACCAATCCTGGATCTCAGCCTACTCAACAAATGTATCAAACCTCAAAAATTATGGATGGTCAGAGTACAGTCCATTCTTCCCTTCCTAGGGAGAGACAATTGGATGTGTTCTGTAGAGCTACAGGATGCGTGCTACCATATAAAGATGGATCACCCCTCCTGGAGGTTTCTCCGCTTCCGGCTGGGAAACAATCACTACCAGTTCAGGGCACTGCCATTCGGTCTCTCTACAGCTCCCCGAGTGTTCACCAAATGTATGGCAGTTGTGGTAGCTCATCTTCGACTACAAGGATTCCAGGTGTTTCCTTATCTAGACGACTGGCTCCTTACTGCTCCGACCAGGAATCTCCTAGTTCGCAGCCTTTCTTACACTCAAGATCTCACTCTCCACTTAGGGATTACAGTCAACAAAGACAAATCTCAGATGTCTCCAACAAAGACAATGGAGTTTATTGGAGCGGTCTTCAACACAACATCCTGCCAAGCTTCTCTCCCCCCTCACAGGCTTTTGAAAATAAGACACCAAATTCAAGTCCTTTTGCCTCACACATTTGTACCAGCACGTCTTGTACTGCAACTCTTGGGCTCCATGGCAGCTGCCATTACTTTGGTACCACTGGCGAGACTGCACATGAGAATCCTGCAGTGGCTCCTCTCCGCACAATGGTCATTGTTAACCCACCCACTCAACCATATGATATGCCTTACGAGCCATTGCAAGGAGGAAATGCTATGGTGGATGGAGCCACAAAAGAATCTTTGGTGTCGACCGTTCTGTCTTCCCCAACCCACTGCCACGGTGACCATGGATGCTTCTCTTTTGGGGTGGGGGGGGAGATTTCCAGGGAAAGACTGTCCAAGGCACCTGGACCCCCTCGAGGCCAAATTGCACATAAATGTCCTGGAACTGAGGGCAGTTCTCTTAGTGTTGCAAGCGTTCCATGCATCCCTGCCTTCGGGGGCCATTGCAATTCAGTCAGACAACATGTCAGTTGTCTAGTATATCAACAAGCAAGGTGGAACCAGATCTTACCCCCTGTGTTGGGAAGCCATGAGGATTTGGCACTGGGCGATAGCTTCCAATCGCTTTCTTATAGCAACACACATTCCCGGGAGCTCCAACTTTATTGCGGACAATCTGAGCAGGAACATCCTGATGCCTCACGAATGGTTCCTCAATCCTGTAATAACAGCTCAGATCTTCCAGCATTGGGGCAATCCTTGCTGAGACCTGTTTGCTTCCCCCTGAATTACAAATGCAAGAGCTATTTTGCCTTGATTCCCCCTCAGGGAGAATCACTGAGGGATGCTCTAACACATGATTGGCCCCCGGGTCTTCTGTATGCCTTTCCCCCATTTCCCCTCATCCCAGAATTTCTCCGGAAAGATCAGAGGTTGAAAAGCAAAGTGATCCTCATTGCTCCCTACTGGCCACGTCGTCTGGTTCCCTTTTCTATGGCTTCATCTGATTCACAGCCCTTGCATCCTGGATCATTCCCAGGACCTGTTATCCCATCCTCAGGGATTGATTCACCTGAACCTGCACAGTCTCAAGCTCACTGCCTGGTTCCTCCACTTCCAGTGATTGCCAGACTACCTGACATCCCATCTCCTGTTCGTGAAATTCTTCTGGCCTCACACAAACCTTCCACTAGAAAGGTTTATTCTAGTAAATGGACTAGGTTCTCTATTTTGGCCAAAGATCAGAACTTAGACCCTTTCTCTATGCCTATTCAAAAGATTCTGCAATACCTGACTACTCTCCTGCATGCAGGAGCTGCAGCTTCAATGATCACTGTACATTTAGCAGCTATCGCTAATTTTCATTATGGTCTGGGAAATTCTTTGATTATGTCACACCTCCTTTGCAAGACTTTTTTGAAGGGAGTATTACATGTTAAACCTCCAATCAAGCCTCCCTTAGATCCCTGGGACTTGACTATAGTGCTTCAATCTCTTACAGGTTCTCCCTTTGAGCCTTTTGATTCATGTGATTTAAATTATTTGTCTTGGAAAACCATACTTCTAGTAGCACTCATCTCAGTGAAAAGAGTATCCAAGCTGTAGGCCTTGAGTGTCAAGAGATCTTCCACATGGACAGGGTGTCCCTTCGTACTGACCCTTCCTTTTTGCCCTAGGTCATTTCTGTTTTTTTCATTAATCAATCTATTGACCTGCCGATTTTCTTTCCAAGGCATTCTAATATAAGGGAGTACCTTTTGCACACCCTTGATGTGCACCAACAGCTTCGGTGTTATTTGCACAGGACTAAATCTTTCAGGAAAACAGACCAATTGTTTGTGGCCTTTGCAGGACTCAGATTAGGTAAACCTGTTTCCAAAGTGATCTTATCCTCTTGGCTTAGAAATGCCATTACCTTTATTTACCAACAGAATAAGCTATCCTTACCTTCCAGAATAAAAGCTCATTCTACCAGATCTACGGCTACTACTGTAGCTTTTCATTCCAGAGCCTCTATGGATGATATATGCGCAGCAGCCACGTGGGCAAGACCTCATACCTTCATATCTCATTACAAATTGGATTTGGCCTCCAGGGGGCGAACATTTTTTGGTTCTATGGTGCTCAGGAATATCCTTCCTTAGGGCCACCCAGGACTCAAGTAGCTGGGGACTCGGTCCTATCTGTAAAGTATGAATAAAGATTTACAACTTCAGATAAAGAAGTTATGTCTTACCATAATGTTCCATCTGAGTTGTAGATCTTTATTCATTCTTTACTTCCCGCCCTCCTTCCCCATGCCTGGACTCCTGGGGGATCTCAGGTACTCCTGGTTAGGGTATCTACTCAGACAGAGCCTCCTACTTTTTCTATTACTGCATCTTTACCTAGGGTGGGCAAACTCGATCTGGAGTATCTAGGAGAGGCGCATTGTGGGTAGGTTCTTAGCTGTGTGTGTTTGGCTTGCACGAGCTGGGAAATGTCCGTTTCGGTTCAGGGGACGGAACCGAGGTCCTATCTGTAAAGAATGAATAAAGATCTACAACTCAGATGGAACATTATGGTAAGACATAGCTTCTTTTTAGCATGCATGGGAGGGTCATTTACCCCAACCAAGGTATCTTACAACATATTATGTCCGTCATTACATTATTGTTGCAGTAACTGTAACTTTAACTGTATGGGACATATCCTGCCAAAGATTTCAGATGTCTGGCCAGTCTGCAAGGCTTTGGGCACCTTCCTTGCACTCTGTATGTCTGCTTTTAACACAAGAGTATGTGCTGGTGTAAGAGGGATGTATTGGTGTGCCAAAAATCAGAACTTCCTTGCTGTATGCATGCTTATCTAGAGTTGTTGTCATCTTAGAGGCATGAGTACCAGCAGTTACCTTTAGTTTCATTTTTGGGCCAATAAGTACCTTTGGTGGTGAACATTCCTTTTTCTGTGGAAAAATCATTTTAAAAATTTCTTATGTCTGTTAGGATGGGTAAATGTTCTTGTGGTAGACAAATTCCCTATTATGATGCTATGCTTCTTGTGTGGGTCTATATCATGTTGCCGAAGTTTTACAACTTAGAACGCTATATGGTTGTAGCAAACCAGTTCCTTACATATGTTCAAAGTTGTAAAACTCTGAAAACTTAAAACAAATAAATAAACTACCTGGCGGTTGTAAGCAGAGGGGCAAGCCCCCATGCACCCCCCACACCCCCCACTCTTTAAATATACTAACTCCGAGACCGCACTACAATGCAGTACAGTACAGAAAGGGTAGATTTGCCTTTACTACACTGTAGCATGATCTCGGAGTTGGTATACTTAATGAGTGGGGGTTGTGTGGGGTGCAGATGGGCTTGCCCCCCTGCTTACAACTGTCAGGTACATTTTTTATTATTTTTATTTTGTTTTAAGTTTTCGAAGTTTTACAGCTTCGAACATATGGGTTCGACCATGTAGCGTTCAAAGTTGTAAAACATCAACAACGTAATATAGACCCTTCTTATGCTATTTGTTTTGAGGAACATCACAAATTAAAGTCCTGTCAGATTTGTCTTTCTTTTACTCTAAAAATTATAAGGAGTAGGTTGAAGTCTCTAAAGATTTTTCTAATCATAAGACCCTCAAGGATTTGGTGTGAGTGACCATGGCAATGGACTCCTCTTCAGCAGACCTCCCACATTAGAAGAAAAAGAAGAAGAAATTTTGGAAAGGGACAAAACAAACAAACAAAAAAAAACATTCTGTCTGAAATTGTAGCAATCCAGTTCCTTACACTGTAGCAAGCAGTTTGCTGCATTTATAATACTACCTAATAAACACTTAGGCTCATAATTCCTCAGTCCAGACAGCAATTACAATATCAGCATCCATTTCAGAATGTTGGTACTGCAATAAATCTCCATCAGTAAATAATTGGGTCCCCTAACACCTTGCACCTGGGGTGGATGCCCCATTTGCCCCACCCTAGCTACTCTTCTGGGTAAAGTAGAATTGGTAAGATCACAACATTTTTCAAGATGTTATTAAAGTTCACTTATTAAATGCACCATTCAGCAGAGAGCTTTTGCTTGGGAACTTTTTAAGTGAAGTACTTAAGAAGCTGGAGAAAAGGAGAAGCTAATGCAAGCAATCAAACAACTTTTCATGTCTTCAGTTCCAAAATACCAAAGCAATTGCCTTTCTTCCTCTGGTTCCTTTTATCAGAAGGCCTTAAAATCCTCTTAGCAAAAAACTACCAAACAACAGTATAAGAAAAAAGGGCAGGGTGATTCAAATAGTAAAGAAGAGTGTTCTCAATGAGCCTTCTTTCAAATTAAAAATCAGTGATTACCTATACCTCTTTACTTCCCCCTACATTTCTCACCCTAGCCTATCTTTTCAAATTGTGGCAATATCTCTTTCTCTCTGCCTTCATATCTGGATGAAATAACTACAGATGCCTGCATTCTAAAAAAATAATGTAATAGGGATACATACTGCAGAAGGCATCCCCTCCTATTAAGTCTGGAATCCCACTTCCTCTAAAGAATGAAATCCATCTGTTTCCTCAAATATGTTTGGTTTGCTGTCCCAAGGAGTGAGTGACAGTCCCCCAACCCATCTAGGTAAATACTTTTATTCAAGAATGCTTCTTGTTATTGAAAAGAATGTCACTGAAGATCTATTTTGGACCTTTTAAGATAAGCTCCTTTCCCTTTCAACCAAAATTCAAGAAGCTCACTTTACGTGCTCTTTATTCCTTTCCTCTTTCCCAGAACCTTTCTGGTCACACTAGACCTCAAAGATGCCTACCTACATATTCCAACACTCAAACATTAGAGATGTTGCATGTTTCTTGTCTTGGGATTGCACTTTCAGTTTACATCTTTGACTTTTTGCTTATGCACCTCTCCAAGAGTTTTCACAAAGTGCTTTGCTTCAGTTGTAGTCTTTTACAGACCACCAGATATTCACATTCACCATAACACAGACAATTACCTCATCAAGACCTAGTAACAGCTTTTTGATTTACTGCTCATCTTTTTAGCAACCTGGATTTCAAACTTAATGTGAAAAGTCTCATATAGTCCCGACTCACAAACTAATGTTCCTCGGATGCCTTCTAGATACCTGTCGACAGCTTTTCTTCCTCCAAAGAAAGTATCCTCAGGGTCTATGTCATAAAACCAAAAACGCAAACACTCGAATGCTCACATGAGCGAATAATCAAAAACTCGAAATTGGTATTGTGGGGGGGTTGTGCCCCCCACTAAATATATATTCCTACACCAAGATCGCACTACAGTGAGGAAAGGGCAAACATTCCGATCTTTACTGTATTGCGATCCCAAAATACCACTTTGGAGTTTCTGATTATTTGGTCATGTGAGCGTTCGAGATTTTGCGTTTTCGTCTTTCTAAAGTAGACCCTATCCTCAAACCATCTCTACTTCTTAAAACTGAATCAGCAAAACATGTCAATAGCATTAGAATTGCTCAAAATTCTGGGTAACCTGGCTTCATTCATTCTAATGGTTCCACTTTACAGACTCCATATGAGAAAAAATCAGTGGTACATTAAGTCACCAGCACCTTCATCGTTTAACTTTCACAATTTCAGTTCTCAATTTCATCAAGAAGGAACTCTTACAGTGGGCCAATCAGGTCTTAATAAATCCATGCTTCCTCTTTCTCCCCCCATCTCCTGTTCAATAAGTCACAACAGATACTTTGGAATTTGTATGTTGCCAACTTCTCAAGTTATCATGGTCCGGGGCATGTGGGAGACTCATTTAAAGAATAAGCACATAAATCTTAATACAGTATGGCCCTCATAAAAGCTAGCAAAACTCTAAGTCAGATGCTGTCTTTAGGAACCCCTTTTAGTTATAACAAACAGTACAAAAGTATGTATTATGTAAAAAAACAAGATAGGACAAGATCCTGTCCCCTTTGCAGGTTAGCCATAATTGCCTGGGAGTTGGCAGTACAGAATTACCTTACTTGTTAGGCCACATCCATCCTATCAGAGCAAAATACAATAGCAGACACTTTGAGCAGATCTAGAGTAGGCCCTTATTGAATGGATGTTACACCCTGAGAGCTTCTAGGACACTGTCCACCTGTGAGGAACTTCCTAAGTAGACCTTTTTTCCTCCTATCTCAACAGACAATTAAACCAGATTTGGTTCAGGACACCTTGAAAAAAATGTATGGATCGGCTTATTACAATGAAGTTGTTTTTTTTTTTTTTTTGCACTTTAGTTGAAGAGCAGAGTGGGTGGGGCGCTTGTTGAACCAGCTACAGTTCTGCATATAGTTATGACTACTGAAACAGTAATCCTTTAGAGCATCTAACTTACACAACTGTGCTTTTATAATCAATGGTGGTGCTAAAGAACAAATCTACTCTCATAGCTCGACTCATGTAGTACACTCATTTAATGCCATCTTTCACACCTTTATACCATCCTTCCATGCCTTTATTTCAGTGCTAAATTATGGACACCTGGCCATAGATTGAGCTACTGAGATATCTTATGTTACACAACACATGCCTAAAACACATCAACTGGCATGACTAAGAGAGGTCTGTCATAATTCTGTGGAATGAGACTTGGTGTATAGTTATGGCCGTGGAATCTAAGGTCACTAATTTTGCCAGGGTGAACTTGTGGTGCAGTGAGGAATCCAAGATCTTCCTTTCTCTCCCGCTTAAGGACCACTAGGAGCACCTGACTGGGGACTCATATGAGGGTATACTTTATAAAGTAGATGCCTGGCACAGTCTTGCCAGAGTGGTGAGGGATGCCACTAGTATACCCTGCTGTTGTGAGCTGTGCAAGCACTACTACAGTGAACTGTGGAGCTGGTGAGAATATGTCAGAGTAGGGGCAGGTAAGGGTAAGATGTGTTATAAGCATCTGTCCAGTTTATGCAGAGAACACTTTTCTGCATAACAAACATAGGTGTTGTAAGCATGTAACTTATTGTTGTTTATTTTTTACAGCACAGGAGGCCATACAGGAAAATAGTCTTCTGCATTGGAGAAGAATGGAAAGACTTTCTATGCACAGGGTGAAAAATGTTTCCATTTCTTTCTGTATTTGTAATTCTGTTAAGAGTGTGTATTTCAGCATTAGTTATCAGCCAGCAGCATGTATGAGTGTGACTCTGGACAGGTAAGACTGCGTATGTTAAGATGCATAGGGTATTCATATTGCACATTGGGTGCAATTCTGGATATCAGCAATAGAATTATTCAGATTGTTTGTGTTTGACCTTTTCCAGTTTGATTCCTGTATACCTGCTAGTGTTAGACAATAGAATAGGTATAGTGTGTCCAGCTGCCATAACATATCTCTCCTGTTAGACAGCAGGATGGGTATAGTGGCAGCTGGACATAGACTCACCATGTTGTCCCTGCACTGTGTAGGCAGAGCAGTATTCTTTGCAACAAGTTTCATAGGCACCTCTACTTATGTCAGGACTGCTACCTGTGCCTCCCCGTTCATTCAGTACATTCTTAGTGTAGTGACGTTTACATATTTACATCACACATTCTTGCAGAAGTTAGATGGTGCACTAATATTGTTGTATGATGTCATTCAATAAATATGGTTACTATATTGATTGCTTTTATGCTGTGCAAAGCATCTTATTGTATTTTAATATATGTGCACATGCTAAACTGTGCAGTTTCCCTCTGCTCATCAATTTTCTCCATCATGATCCTAGACATGACTGTGAGATCTCCTCTTTCACTGCAGGTCTTGCTCCTAACATTAGCAGGTTTATTAATTAACAAACTGAGCTGTGAATTTTCACCTTCTTAAGTAATAATGAGTCTTGGACCGTATCATGCTACAAACTGTACCTGCAGGAAGCACTCAGCAGTTACTCTAGGTGTGCTTCTAAATACCAGGGTCAGAATGATACTTTCTGGCCACATTTTCTACCTGAGATATTAATGTGGCCATCTGTGACCGACAACCCACATATCAAAGACTGAATGCAGTCAGTATCTTGCTTTAAAACTTGTTTTTTTTTTAACAAAAACATCTTTATTAAATTATCACGTATGACAGACATAAAACAAACACTGACATAATTTTACTTGCAAACATAATACATTACAAACCATATTGACATAATTTTAGTTGAAAATATTACACTTCACTTATAATGTGTCCAGTCACTGTCAGCCAATTACATAGCTCATTCAAATCCTGCCTTCTTTTAAACCTTGTTCTTCCTCTGCATGTATTGATCCCACAATTCCTATTTTTTATGAAATTTGCTCCTACCCTTTTCTAAATATCCCATTTCCAGTTTTTTATCTCTGTTGCTGTATTCATTACCTCTAGCACAGTTGGTTTAAACTTTGATTCCCATTTTCTAGTAATTGCTTTTTTGGCAGCCACTATAACTAGACTGAGCAAGGCATTACTATTTCTAGGCAATACTGATTCTATAACATATCTCAAAAAAAACATAATTTCCTTAGTTACACCAATTCACTCACCCAGTATCTCGGACAGTGTAGTCTGCATAGAATATTTTAAAGTCTCCCAACTCATTACACTCCCAGAAAATATGTTCCCAATTACCTCTTTCTTCCCCACCACACCTCCAACATTTGCTGTCTACCTGATGAAACATTCTTTGCAGTATATTTGGGGTATAAAAATAGGTAAACACTTCCAAGAAACGAGGTTAAATATTTTAGACTTTGTTGCATATTTGGGAGACATATATATTTCCCCCATTGTTTCTTTGTGAATTGGTTATTCAGCCTCTCTTCCCAATCCTTTCTAATCTCCTCTGATTGATTCCTATAGTTATCATGCAATATTTTATATGCTGTAATAATTATTCCTTCTTCAACAGCAGCTTCTGTTCTAGATTCTACTAAAAACTCTACCAGTGCTGATCTTTTGCTAAGGATCCCCCTATTTCTTTCTCTTCACCTATACTCTGATATCAATCCTTGATAGGGAAGGCAATCTCTAGCCTGCAGTCCAAATACATTCTTGGCCTCTTCCCATGAGATTACATTTTCCTCTCTAATTATTTGCTCCCAATATCTTGGTTCTTTTGCCAGTTTTCTCCAATAAATTCCAGCCCTCTCTTGCCTATTGTCTATATCCCTAATTGCAATCATCCCTATTGGCAGAATCTCCTTTCTCCATTCCTGTGTTGGGTTAGTTCTTACAACCTGTATATGGTTTATCTCCCAGGCCCCTGCTTGTAAATATTTAATCTCCCAAGCCCCTGCTTACACCTATCAAGGGTATCAGAACTTGTCAGAGATTTGGGATGCATGGTTAGGCTTAAAAAGGTCCTTGTGGTCATTAGCCTAGTAAACACCTATGAACCTATGAATACTTTCTGGTACATTATGAACATAATATTCTGTATGGTTATTGTTACACTCCTTAAAAAATTGCATCCAAAATCCGAGTCTCTCCTTGTTTCTTGAGCTTCCGCTGTTTCATTATCATCCCTTTTCACTTTGAATTATAGGTTTCTATTTGTGCTATGTATAGGAGCCTTAAATGGGTAGCTGTGAATTACCCCTTCAAATTGGAAAATCCCAAACCAGCTTGTTCTATTGGAAGAATCAACTTATCCCACTTGGCTCTTGCCATCTTGATCCATTATCTAGATTCAGTAATCTATGTAACTACTTTGTTCTCTTAAGGTTTTAAACATATGTGACTTAGTTAACCTTCACAGTTTACATGTCCCAGATGACGTGACAAATATCAGAAAGAAATAACCTGAGATTTCACAAAAAGAAGTCAGACTGCTGTATAGGAAGCAGCTTCAGACAGAAATCAAAGTTTGTTTGTAAATGCCACTCTTGTGTCAGATTAAAAACAAGGGAACACTTTATAATGAGGAAAAACTTGAAGTGTATATGGAGATGTCCTTTAACTCCATCTCTGTTGTCTGTGATAATCATTCAGCCATTTCTAAAGGTCAGAATGGATGAGAATCATACTAGCTTAATCACTAAGGTTTTTATTTCACTGCTCCAGCATTTGATATTCTGTTCTGACCTCTGACTTTTGACTCATGAGAGGCTAAATGTTCCCCATGGAATTTTCTGGTTCCTAACGACATGCTGTTGAATGGCTACTCTTAAGTAACAAACAATTTATTTATTTATTTATTTATCTATCTATTTATACTTTGTTGACTGCATTAGTCCCACTAGGCCACTGGTTTCTTTTCTTTGTAGACCAGAGGTGGTGTTCACACTGATTGGGGGAAATACAACCAGGACATCAGGGAACTTCCCTACTCTTATTTGATAAGTGCTGTGGGATCTTTTACACCCGCTTAAGCTACTACCAACTCAGGCAGATGACTAATTTAAATTTCATTAATCAGAATTGTAGTTGGTTTCAGTAGGATGTTAATGTCTGTTAAAGCTGAGTTATTTAAGTGATTGACTTAATAACAATTGACTGAAATAACAGGCCATAGAACAACTGCAATCATGATGTATTTAGAATTAGGCATTTAACACAATATCAAAATAAATTAGCATTGGTGTGCAATTAGAGAAGTTGTGGACAGTAATTAATAAAGAGTTAAAGGATTTTATATGGGAGAGGAAAGGTCAAGTGGGATGGTTTGATCCTTCCAATAGAATAAGGTGGTTTAGGATGATGTGATTTGAAGGGATATTTTAGAGCTATGCAGTTAAAGCTCATATTAACATAAGCAAAAAGCTGTGATTCAAAGTGGAAAGGGATGACGATGATGAAGCATGGGAGAAATTCAAGAAGTTCAGAGACAGAGAGTTGCATTTTGAATGCATATCCTTAAGGAGAATAAAAACAGCCATACAGAATATACTCCATATGAATTGCAGAAGGAGTCATTACTGGGCACATTGCAGGTGTCCAAAGAGCAATTTTGGCTGACATCATAGATTGAAACAATACTAATGTCATGAACTTTAATTGTACTTTAACTTAGGAATGGGGTTCATTCCCGTCATGGTATTAGAAACCCAAAAGACTTGGAAAAATTAAACAAATATTACTATATTATATAAATAATAATATAAATAAAAATGTAAAAAGATAGCTGGATGCACAAGACCCAGGATAAAAGGTCTTGGTGAGTACTTTCATGAGATGGACCCTGTTTTTCACAAAATCTCACCAAGATGACACTGATATATAGACTGTATTTATATAGCATATATCATGGACAGAAGTAGGTTAAAAATTTAAAAATATAGCTGGGTGCACAAGACCCAGGATAAAAAAAAGTGTGCAATACTGATAGGTGCACTGGTGCCAGGACTGGAAAAGATGACAGTGTAGAATCCTCAAAATATGGAAACATTCCTACAATGGGGGCAGGCCAGGCTCAGGGAGAGGATGCCCCCCCCCCATTGTAGAAGGAAGTAGTAGTCCACAAAAATCACAAAAACTGATAGGCCGAAGAAGAGCCATAAAGATGATAAAGTGGACTACTGAGGATAAGAAAGAAAGTATGTATTGTTACTATTTTGCAAAAATCCCAGAAATTTCAGACACAAGATATACCAAATGATTAAGAGAGAAATTAGAGGAAAGAAAAAATACTTCCACAAGAAAAACTTTCAGAAGCTTCAATAAAAATTTGTATTCATTAATACAACAGATTTATGAAAAATAGTATATAGATCAAGCAACTTTGAAATGTTTGGAAAAAGAAGCATCAGAGGAAGTGTGAAAATATAAACAATAAAACCTAGAGATTTTTGAAAAATATAAAAAAGAAATATGGACATGGGAAAGAAAAAGAGATCTGATATGGTGTAATATTTATGCAAAGGAGAAAGCCAAATTAATCAATATAAAGAAGGCAGCCTCAAAGATATTCAAAGAGAAAAACAGGCAAAGGCAGCCAGATATGGAGAATTTCACAATAAAAAAATAATATCACAAAGAGGGAATGTAGAAAAGAAGATTAGTAAAGTAGAAGTTAAAACATAGAAGCTGAAGTTATGGCGTGCATGCAAAGTGAAGGATTTGGTGTAGAAGATCTAACACAGGTTACATCACAGCATGATGGAATGAATCTCCAAAGTAAGGAGAAACAGGAAGATCAAGAGACATCTGAAGAAGAAATATGGACATGGGAAAGGAAAATAAATTTTATATGGTGTAATATCTATGCAAAGGAGAAAGCAAAACTAACCAATTCAAAAAGAGCAGCACCAAAGACATTTGAAGAGAAATACAGGCAAAGGA
Source organism: Protopterus annectens (assembly GCF_019279795.1). Taxonomy (NCBI): domain Eukaryota; kingdom Metazoa; phylum Chordata; order Ceratodontiformes; family Protopteridae; genus Protopterus; species Protopterus annectens. The sequence continues at coordinate 723,327,890 of NC_056735.1, read as the reverse complement.
ATCTGGACATGGAAAACTTTACAATACAAAAAATAAGAGGGCAAAGGAAAAAAGTAGAAAAGGAGATTAGTAATGGAGAAGTCAAGGAAATAGAGACTGAGAGTTATGGAGTACCTGCGAAGTGAATGATGCAGTATAGAAAATCTAATTCAGAAAGCAACACAGCAAGATAGAGCAATGGATATCCAAATTAAGGGGAAACCAGTGGAATGGGAAGTAATTGGTCAGGTGCCATATGAAGACATTTTGGAGCCTTCCACAGGAAACCAGTATAAATGTTCACTTGAAGCTGGACAGTAAAGGAAAGAACAGTAAACTGTGGAAACTCTGCAGTCAATGTTGAGGAGTTATAGGCTAGTGAGTTCCCATATGACAGAGCAAATGATGACACAGGATGAAATTGAAGAGAATGTGCCACAGGAAGATGCTGTAGAACTTTTTATAGAATACCCGCAGGAAATGGAAAACAAAAAATGTGTCCTCAGTTTGGAAGAAAATGAGCTAAGAGAAGAGTTGCTTGATTTAATAGACATAGATATATTAAGATCAATGAAAGAAATAGACTGCAGAAGGTCAATAAAACCCAAAAAGTCAGAAGTTTGATAAAACAAATGAACACAGTAATTAGGACTGTTCATAGAGATCCATGCGATGTAACAGAAGTAAACAGGATATATTTCTGTGCAGCTAAATTAATAACTGATAAAGTTCTATCACAAGAACACAGGGTAGTGAGGGAAAGGAAGGGGAGAAATTGAATACCATCATGGAAGTTTCGAATAGAGAAAACTATAAAGCAATTAAGACAAGAAGTGTCACTGGTAGAAGAATATAGAAGTGGGAACATATGTACAAAAATACTAAGAAAGATAGACATGATAAAAGCAATGCACAGTATTAGAACATACCAGGATCTATCATGCACTATTGCAAATAATAAACTAAAAATCTCAGCACAAGCAGAAAATCCTAGAAGATGCACAGATAAATATAAAGGAAAAGTGCAAAATAGGCAATTTATTGATGACCCAAAAAAGTTTTATAGAGAATTGTGAGATAAGGTAAAAGGAACTGAAAGACCACCAAAAAAAGAAGAAATAGATACATTTTGGACAAGTATCTATGAAGATCCTGTGGAACATAACCAAGATGCTAAATGGATAGAAGAAGTAAAAGAAAGAATAAGAAGTTTAAAGGTACAGGATATGAAATGGGATGAAGTAACAGCCAGAGAAATTGAAACAAAGTTAAGAAAAGTCTCTAAATGGAAAACCCCAGGACCAGATGCAGTACCTAACATCTTTGCATGAAGATTTAGCCATGAGTAAGAACTATTTATATGCACACCCTGAGCAGACACCAACCTGGCTAACAACAGGAAAATCAGTGACACTACTTAAGAGTGAACCTGGAAGCTATCCTAAAAAGTATAGACCAATAACTTGCCTTCAGATGACATATAAATTATATATAGGAATTGATGCTGACAGAGTTTATAGTCATTTAGAAGAAAACTCAATTATGGCAATAAAACAAAAGGGCAATAAAAGAATGTCGTATGGAACAAAGAATCATTTGTTGCTAGATAAAGTCATAATGGAGAACTGTAAAAAGAGGAAGAATCTAAGTATGGCGTGCATTGACTACAAATATAGTATCCCACATTCATGGATAAAACAATGCTTGGAAATGTATAGGATACACCCTACAGTGATTGAACATATTGCAGTGACCATGAAACAGTGACAGACCACTTTGCAATTAAGCCATGATAAAGGACAAATTATTATCGCAGGGATAAAAATTCAAAGAGGGATATTCCAGGGTGACTCTCTGTCACTGCTGCTATCCTGCCTTGCCCATAAACCACTAAGCTGTCTACTTAACAGCTTAGACCATGGCTATAATTTGACTTCTAGAAAACAACAAAGTATAAAGACTTCTCATCTTCTCTTTGTCGATGCTTTAAAACTGTATAGCTCATATGATGAGGAACTGAAAGCATAACTGCAAGTTGTCAGAACTTTTTCAGATGATATAAGATTGTCATTTGGTCTTGATAAATGTGCAAAAGCAACCTTTAAAGCAGGAAAACTGCAATACCAGGAAAACATCAGTTTGGGACACGGATGTGATATAAAAGAACTTGAGCAAGAGAGAGTGTATAAATATTTGGGAATTGATGAAGGATCAACAACAAAACATGAACAAATGCGAATAAAACTTAGTAAGGAATACTTTAGAAGACTTAAATTAATCCTGAAAACAGCATTGACATCTAGGAGCAAAATCCAAGCTATAAATCAATTTGTTCTTCCTGTCCTAACTTACAGTTTTGAAGTGATTTACTGGCCCCAAAATGTAGATAGGAAAACAAGAAGGATGCTTCATGCTCACCAAATGATTTATAAAAATCAGTGCATACCAAGATTATATATTCCTCTTTCTGAAGGAGGGATGGGCCTCCTTGAAATTGATTACATGTATACATCTGCAGTCATGGGACTCCACACATATCTACTGACCTCACAAGACCCAAATGTAGTGAAAGTTTTGAAACATGAGGAGAATAAATCTAAGATGATTTCTCTGCTTAATCTAACAGAAGCATATTGGCGTCAAGCAGGAATGGAAATCAAACCAGAAGTAGATAAAAATCAGGCAGCAACTGAATGTGCTAAAAAGCAAAAGAAAGAATAGAAGGTGAAGGACCAGATAAGAAGGCAAGAAATGTTGGAAAATGCATAAATATAGTTCCAAGTATAGAAAACTTCTGGAAGAATCTCGTGTTGATCAGGAACGCATGCAGGAATGTTTAAGGAGAGGGGAATTCAAAAGAAGAGATGAAAGGTTAATATTGGCGGCCCAAGATAGTGGGCTGCATACGCGTTGGTTTACAAAGTCCATTGAACATGCGGGAGAAACAAACAGATGTAGTTTTTGTAAAACCGAATTGGAAACAGTCGCACACCTCATTGCTGGTTGTGACATACTAATGGCAGAAGGACTGAGTACTGAAAGGCATAATAATGTTTCAAGATTGTTGCACTGGGGATTGTGCAAACATTATGGTATTGAAGTGGTTGAAAAACACTGGAAACATGAGCTACAAAGCATTACAGAAAGTGAAGTTTACATCACATGGGATCATCCATTACCAACAGTTCAAAAGACAGATGCTAGAAAACCAGATATAGTGGTCCATGAAAAGAAGACAAAAGTAGCATTGATCACTGAAATCACTACGCCCAGTGACTACAGTGTCTTGCGTACAGAGAGACACAAAGTCATAAAATATCAGGATTTGCAGGCAGAAATGAGAGCAATGTGGAAGAAAGATACACAGACAGTCTGAATAGTAGTAGGAGCAATGGGTCTTATAAAAAAATAATCTACAGTTGTATCTTGATATGTTACTAATACATGTAACTCCATACAAATTGCAGAAGGAGTCATTACTGGGCACATTGCGGGTGCTGTGAAGAGCACTTCTGGCCGATATCAAAGATTGAAACAATACTAATTTCATGAACTTTAATTGTACTTTGACTTAGGAATGGGGTCCATTCCAGTCATGGTATTAGAAACCCAGAAGATTTGGAGAAATTGAAAAAGGGAGAGACAATATTATAGTAATAAAGTCACAGAAAGTGTTGTAAGAACTAAGCCAACATGAGAAAGGAGAAAGGCGATTCTGCAGAGATGAATGACTACAATTAGAGGAGCAGAGAATAGATATGAGGTGACTGCAATTTACTGAAGAAAACTGGCAAAGGGACCAAGTTATTTTTATCAAATAACTACAGAGGGAAAGCTAATAGAATGGGAAGAGGCCTAGAAGACATTTAAACATAACGCTAGAGATTGCCTTCCCTATCAGGGATTGATATCAGTATACAGGCAAATACAAAGTTATAGGGGAATCTTAGGTAAAAGACCTGCTTTGGTAGAGTTTTTAGTTGAATCTAAAGCAGAAGCTATTGTTGAAAAAGGGATAATTGCTAGGGCTTATCAAATATTGTGATAACTACAGGAATCAATCAGCTGAGATTTGAAAAGATTGGAAAACAGTGATTAGATAAGTTATTCACAGGGAAACAATGGGAGGACATATGTACAGCTACCAAATGCTCAATGAAATCTAGAAGATTTAAGATTTTTGCTTGGAGTGTTTGCATAGGTATTTTTATACCCCAAGCAAACTCCAAAGGATTTCTCCTCAGGTTCATGGCAAGTATTGGTGGTGTGATGGGGAAGACAGAGGTAAATGGGAATGTGTTTTGGGAGTGTAATGAGCTGGCAGACTTTAAAAATTCCCTGCAGAGTACTCTGTCAGAAATATTGTGTGAGCAAATGGGTGTAACAAAGGGAATCATTTTTTTTTTTTGCGCTGGGTTACAGGATCTGAATTGCCCAGACATAGTAAGACCTTGTTAAGTTTAATTATGGTAGTTGCCAAAAAAGATTACTAGAAAATGGAAATCAAATTATAAACCAACTGTATTAGAAGTAATAAATATTGTAACAAAGAAGAAGAACTGGAAGTGGGGTCTTTAGAAAAGGGTAGGAGCAAATTACATAAAAAAATGGAAATTGTGGGAACAATATATGCAGAATAATGTTTTAGAGTAGGAATGGGGTTTAAAGAAAGGTAGTAATTAATCAATTTATGTAATATGGGATTGAAGATAATTGTATATATGATGTATAATGTTTGTAACTGTGAATATTTTAATATGGTTTGTTTTCTTTTATATAAATGCATGTTCGCCTACGTTTTAAGTGATAATTCAATAAAGGTATTAAAAAATAGAACTGATTTGGGGCCCTGGTCACACTGAATAATAATAAATTACTTCCACTGTTAAGAAAGGATGGTTACTAGTGTGGTGTTTCACTGTTCAATATTTTGTCTAGTTCTTCTCAATTTTTTTTTTATACTAACATTCAATAAGATTTGGAGGAAAATGTGCATCTTTTTAGAGATAGTATAAAGAATGAAGACTTTCCACTAATGATGATGCAGGACTTTACAAGGTTGGTAAATGGTCAGAAATGCTTTACCCATGTTCAATTGATTTGTTCTACATTAAGTCATGCTTCATTGATTTTTTTGGACTTTGATCATAACTTAAAACTATATATAAAAAAACTAAAAACTATTTTTTTGCAGGATCCCTCTGCACCTCAAGCCCAACCACCCACTAAATTACATGTATCAACTTCATAGTCACACTATAGTGGGGACAATTGAAAAAAAAAGCACTGGAGTACATCACCGGCATACACTGTACAAGGGCATGCAGTTTTGACAAACTATGGTTAAAGGAAATCGCACAAAAACTGTTCAATGAAGTGAAGATTTGCCATCAGAAATATATTGGCTTAAATTCATACAAAGTAACATGGCTGGTAAACATAAATCCAGAGTACATTTACAGAGATAGAAGGGCAATAATTTTAGCAGAAGAAGTGGAATGTGGCCTGAGATGTCATATTAATGGCCTAAATATAAGAAGGAGATATATAAGTAGGAGATAGTTCTGTTTAATAATACAGATTCCTTAGGGCATTCAGTAGCAAGTCCTTCTTACAGCCTGCTTGGTGTTTTTTTTAAACTTCTTTATTAAGCATGACATTTTTAAAGTGACGTGTACACATATAGTTAACACCCAAGAAAGGTATAATAACTTTTTTTTTGTTGTTTTCAGCAGTATACATTTTAGCAAATGTCTTTGACTTCATTACATAAATTGTTCAATTCCAGACTTCCCTTAAATTTTACACCTCTTGCTGAACACTATTCAGCATGTATTATTCCTACAAAGTCCATTTATTTATGTCTAATTTGCTCCTTCCATTTCCTAAAGATACCACTTCCAGTTATTTTAATTCCTTTACAATATTCAGTATTTCAGTTACAGTTGGCTTAGATTTTGATTTTCTATTTTTTCTAGTATTTATTTATTTGTTTTATTTTTTGCAGCCAAAGCATTAAAATTAATAAGGCCTTACTATGTCTAGGCAATTCAGATACTGTGTCCCAGCTCAAAAGTTATAAATATTTACTCCCCCAACATTCCTGACAAAGTGTTCTATAGGGAATTGTTGCATTACTAATAAACATGTTCCCAATTACCTCTCTATTTCCCATCACAGCCCCAGCATTTGCTCACTATCCAAGGATAATTTCTATGAAGTCAGCATAAGTCTGTATGTGGTATAAAATACCAGTGCAAACACTTCCAAGCAAAAATCTTAAACCATATGGACTTTGTTACATACTTGGGAGCCATACAGATGCTGTTCCATTGTTCCTTTGTATATTGTATTCTCTCTCCCCATCTTTTTCTAGCATTCTCTGACTTGATTCTTATAGTTATAATGGCTTATTTTATATGTCCTACTAATTATACATTTTTAATAGCAACTTCTGTTCTAGACTCAGCTAAAAATACTAGAAGAGCTGATCTTTCATGTAACAATACCATACCCCTTTTTCTTTGACTATAATATTATCAATAGCTTCTAGGAAGGTAGTTTCTAATTTGCAGTCCAATGTTCTACTTAGCCTCATCCTACTCTAATACCTTTCCAACTCTGATTGTTTGCTCCCAGTGCATTGGTTCCTTTGCTGATTTTCTCTGGTAAATTCCAGCCCCTTTTGCCTACTTTCTATAACCTTACTTACACTCATCCCTATTGGCAAAATCTCCTTTCTCCATTCCTATGTTGCGTTAGATATTAGAATACTTTCTGGTACTTTATGAATAGAATATTTTATGGTTATTGTTATTCTCCATAAGGACCTGCATCCAAAGTCTTTTCTCTCCTTACTTCTTGAACTCTATCCCCCATTCCATCACCATCATCTCTTTCCACTTTGAATTATAGTTTTCTGCTTGTGTTATGTATATGAGCTTGAGTAGTTTTAAAATATTCCTTCAAATAAGTTAATCATAAATTGCCTTGTTCCATGGGAAAATCACCTTATCCCAATTAACTCTTGCCCTCTTCCCCTCACAAATAAATTCCTTCAACTCTTTATTAATTATAGTCCTCAACTTATGCTCTGATTGATTAAAAAAAAACACCTGACCTGTACATAAAACTAAAGGGGCAAGAAACATTTTCACTGCATGTATCTTACTATAAACATCCATTATTATGATCTTCTAGCTTCTCAATTTTTGTAGTATCTTTTGTTTAGTCTCCTCTTGTATATCCTTAGCTGCCATAGTAGAATTGGTTTTAATCCTTACACCTAAATATTTCATTTTATCATATCATCTACTATGAGCAACAGTGACTTGCCTCTAAATTTAAAAATTAAATGAATACACCTTGTAAAAATGAATAATTTTGTTCAGAAATCCAGTACAGCAGTAAAGCAGGGGCCAACCACCATTTAGCCGTCACCTCACTGTAACTGCAGCATAATTATGCAAGTGGGTGGCTAGGAAGTAGCAGGTGTCAGCCTGTTGCTTGTGAAATATACATAGCTATGTCCATTGCTACATAAAAATCAGTGAGATTGTGACAAATCTGAATTAATACTGTTAATTAAGTGATATTGCAAAGCCACAGGGATGGATCGATGATATTGAGATGCACAAGAAGTGGTTTTAGTGGCAGAAAGCTTAAAGATAAGTCTTCTGCAAAAAACAGCAGATAAAGACCTGTCCAGAGTATGTGTAGCTCTGCAGACCCCAGCTCTGTAGGGAAAAAATAAACAGGGTTTATCAAGAAGACACACTGAAATGATATGGTCAAGCAGAAAGGGGAAACCCTCACAAGCAATGCCAAACAGTGACACTTAAACACATTTCACTTGGCACTTTATTGAGGTCCACTGGGGGGGGGGTAATGTTGCTCATTTACATCAGAACCTTACTTTTTGTACTTTTCTGACATGAGTTATTAAAACCTGAATGGATTCACTATAATTAACAACAAATATAGTCTATGCATTTAAAATATATGCCAATATTCAACTATCATAACTGTCAGCCATGGTGGTGCAGCGGTTAGCATTGTTGCCTCACAGCAAGAGGTCCTTCAGTTCGATTCTCGGCTGGAGTACCTTCTGTGCAGAGTCTTCATGTCCTCCCTGCAGTCAAGGGAGTTTTAAAGACATGCAGGTAGTTGTGTGTGTGTGTTTGTGTGCCTTCTGTGAAGGTTGGGTGCCAGGCTGGCAACTCAGCACCGTAAAAACCTCACTCCCCATCAATCTGTGAACAGGTGATCTGCTGTGGTGACCTCTAACTGGGAAAAGCCAAAAGACATTGCTATTCAAGTATCATAACCACTCTCTATAACTTCCTTTTATCTGGCTGTCACTTGAATTTCTTGCAAAAGTTTAAGTCATGAATGATTTTGGCTCAAAAAAGGTTGCCTTGGCATAGTGTCTTCAAGAAAAAGTACTAAGGAACTCTAAACACGAATACACTGGAACACAGACATTATGTATTACCTGTTATTGGAACAACATAGGTTTGGTTCAACAAAAGGAATTGCATCATATTATGTTCTGCTGTCTTTGTGCTTTCTGTTAGTGAACTGACATGGCATTTCTTCATTTTTTACTGAGAAACACTGTAGAACTTTATAGGAATACTTCCAAGGAAAGGTGGGAGAGAGAATGCGATATTTAAATATTTGGGAAATGAGTCTAGAATGAGTAGTACCCTTTAGGGGGAGATGTATTAGGAAAAATGCAATTCTTTCTACAGACAAAGAGGGTAGGTCTCAAGGGAAACTATATGGAACTAGTTTTCAGAAAGACAGTGATATGTATATGGAACAGCATATTCTTCAGAAGGGTATATGGCCAAAGCTGTGATAGGGCTCAAGACTGCAAAGAGTAAACATATTCCTGATCTTGTGAGGCTATGAAGAATTGCACTGTTGTCATACCTTTCAGCTGTCCAGATTTTCACCTCATATTTTTGGTCTGTTCCTCATAAAATTTGTGATTTTCTGGCAAAGGATGACCTGAGGATTGAAGTCACTAAACAATGACATACATTTAAGATTCAGACTTGAAATCCTCCAGAAAATGCATGTTAACACAAACCCTGATAGTCTAGTAATTTTCTAAGTTTATAATAGCAATATTTAAAATCTGTTCCTATTTTTGAGCCTTTGTCTCCATTTTGTCAGTCTTTGTCCATATTTCTAGAGGTTGAGAGGTATGACTGTTGTTTACATTCTGCTAAAGCTAATCCAGTAGATTCTGCAATAATGAGTGGGATAACTATCCTTATCTACTATCAAAGTCTGTGTTTATAGCCGGCTTTAGGCACCAGCAAATCCTGCGGTCACTGGGGGCCCCCTGTTCCTGAGGGGCCCCCAACCACAGCAAGTTATCTTACCTTGATATTTTGTAACATGTCTGTCAAACAAAAAAAAACTAGTACATCAGTCTTGTATACTTAATAAACCAGATGGGTAATAATGCTTATTTATATCTCCTTTAAAATTCAAAAATATCTTTGCTTATAGTAACAATGTTTTACCAAGCAAGAGCCTTCACAATTCCATTAAACATTTTTATCGCTAACATAGTGCCCATGGCTTAGTTAAACCCTGATGGTGGACATTCTCTACACTAAAACTAAAAACATAGACAGCTTTAGGTACCTGCAATACCTATGGCTGCAAGGGGGCCCCCTAAATCATCCTTTACTGTGTGGGGGCCCCAATAAAGCTGCTGCTGGTTGGGGAAAATGAGGAGAAAAATGTATTAATTTCATGATTATTCTGTTTAACCTGAACAGGCTGTGCTAGGATCCTGTTAGGATAAAGCTGATAATGATCATGAGCAAGGTAAGCACTAGAGAGGTCAGCAGGCCAGTGTGACCAGTGTCCATGCATACCTTGGATTTTAAGAAGAGCTAATACTTCTGATCTTCAGGGATGTTTTCTTTTTAGGGAGTTTTATAAATACTTACAGAATACCAGATACTGTAACTCTCAACTTCTTCACTGAAGAATTCAGCGCAATACCAATAATAACAGAATAAAGGTTCAAAATCAGGAACACACGTTAAATATTACTCTGATTCAATGAAAAATAATAGAATAACACCTTTTGTATCAACATGTTTTTTGTGGGCATTAAGTGTAAAACTCTAATGTCTGGATTGATTGATTGACTGTCTGTAATCCCGAATGAGTTGCAAGCAAATCAAACTTGTTACAAAGGACAGAACAAAATTTAGTACAAAATCAGGGAAAAAGTCTGTGAAATTAGGGACAGTGACAGGTTTGCATTACTCCTCAATGAAGTAAATAAAAGTGACCCATCCCTGCTGCTGTTTGGCGACTGCTTAACAGCAGTCACTGATCTGGTGTGCTGGTATCAGTGTTGCACAATGTATTGCTGAAATAAGTACAAAACTAGTATTGCTATGGCTTATGCTTGAGTGCATGTGTGTGTGTGTGTGTGTGTGTGTATATATATATATATATATATATATATATATATATATATATATACATGGGTGTGTTTGTTTGTAAAAATGTTAAGAGTTTTATCTATGCACACATGCAGTAATGCCAGGACACATAAATTATTCTTCTGAGTGTCAGTAAAAACTATAGCTAAGAAGAAATTATATTTCAAAAGTAAGTCATAAAATGTATCCCAGAACATTCAGATTCTTATATCTTCTAAGACACTGGGGTATCCTTACTCCCCAGACTGTGGAAATGTTTACAGAGGGCTCTCTTAATCATCCTTGACCACGTGGGGACCCCACAAACACTGTTGTTTAAGGAAAAATGAGGAGAAAAATATATCAATTTTCTGATTATGCTCTTTAACCTGAACAGGGCTGTGATATGACCCTGTTAGGATAAAGCTGATAATGGCGTCTGTTCTCAACTGCACCCATTCTAAAACCAGCCTCATTGGGGTATGTGTACAGAAAGCTGCTGTAGGTTATATAGAGGGGGGACTGTGGTGTTATTCCTCATATCCTAATCATAGAGGTGTGCAAAAGAGGTCATTAAAGCTTGTGTTTGGGCTGAGGACAGTGTGTTTCCTTGTTTCTTTTACTTTTCTCACACACCTCAGAGGTGTACAAATAAGATTACTACAACTTGTGTAGGAAAAACAAAGTAGAATACATTACTGTAATCATTATTTTTGTCTTTCCTCACAATCACACTTGGGACACAAATACAGGTGGTTGCCTTTGATAGTTTGGGTTGAGGAGTGAGGAGACCTACTATGTATATGTATATCAGCAGTCCCTTGAAATACATGACTGTGGCAATTTGAACCTCTGCCTTCATCCCAGTCTAACACCAGATGGATGCATAAGCAGTCTTTTGGAAGGGACTGGGAGGCAGACATTTCCCAGATAGGACCTGTGTATCCAGACAACAAAGGGTTGTTAGTTTATTGTGAGCTACTGTTTTGTCATATTTGAACATTAAGTCTTGGGTACAACTTATATCTTCCTTGAAAGAAAAAAAATAAAACTGAAATTCTTTTCTTATTTCCTAAATGGTTATTATGGTACTATCTTTGGTCAGAAAATGTATGTTGAAAGGATGCAGTGAAAACTAAATCTGAATAGCAACACAATTTCTTTACTTAATCATAATTAATTAAACAATTTCTGTTCAAGCCATTATTGGATGAAAAGGTGTGTAAAAAGAAAAACCTTTAAAATGCACTTCAGGACATATAGAAAGTTGTACTTTCTTGAAAAAGATGAAAAGTAAAGCAAAATGTGAGAAAAGGAAGGAAAAAAGTAACGTGCATGTTATGGGTAGCCAAAGACAAGAAGGGGGACAGGGAAGACTGGAGGCTATTGTGTGTATGGGGGAGGTCTGAAATAGTAGGCCTAGGGCACCATTTCACCTAAGTCCAGATAAAGAAGGGGGGCAGGGAAGACTGGAGGCTATTGTGTGTATGGGGGAGGTCTGAAATAGTAGGCCTAGGGCACCATTTCACCTAAGTCCAGATCTGTACATAGAGTTGCTGCAATATGTCATTGCTGCAACTAAATGCCATTAACTGTAAATGTCCCTTTTTTGTGAGATGTGCCAACGCCGTATAGTACACAAGTCTTGTAATGTAAGAATGTTGTAGCTAAAGCTCATCCTGTGCATACTACCACTAAAAGTTTGCAGCATGAACTAAAAGGTTACTTAGGAAGGGTGGCAATGACAGGGAGATACATAGACTGGAAGTGCCTGGGGGGCCCCCCAGCTTGACATTTGCTGGGGGCCCCCAAAATTCTAACACCGGCCCTGTTTGTGTTTTTGTGTTGCAGACTAAAGAAAACTATATGAACAGGAGGTTAAAATATAAGAATTTGACCATAAATCTGCAGTGTGAGATTTGCAAATAGGCATTGTTTTAATAAATGAAAATATATGAAATATTTATGTTCATTAAAAAGGAAGCAATTCCCCACTCAGGCAGAAAAGCTAAACTGAGAATAAATCTGTGTGTCACCTGCTGGATTGCCAACTGGCTCACAGATAGGATGCAGGAAATCAAAATATTGGAAGTTACCTTCACAAAGAGACCAGCCACCAGTGGAATTCCCCAAGGTTCTGTGTTGGGACCTCTCTTGTTTGACATCTACTTTTCTGCAGTAAAAGCCAGTATCAAAGGGCTATATCTGATTATCTTAGCAGATTACTGCAAACTAGGAGCAGTCATTGAACCCCTAAATGACATAGCCATCTGCAGGAAGGTTTTTCGCAAATAAATTACTGATGTCAAAATCATGGACTGAAACTAAATGCCAAAAAAGCTGCTTGAACAAGAACTCACAAGGCTCGTCTATTTTATCCTGACTGGACGAGTGACACTAGGGATCTAAACCTCTTCTGCAACATCAACAGAATGGTTTGGAGGGACAGGTATATCTCCCAATAGATACTGTTGCGCTGGAAGAGAATCCCCATCCACATAAAACAAAGTTAATTCCTATCCATATTCAAGTGAAACTTGGATCTATGGATGGGAAACAGAAAATGTACCCTTCAACGGCCCTCTGTATTACTGATCAAGCAAGACAGCTCCTAAATGCTTTATCCCATGCACAGGTCCCCTTGAATTATCCATGGTATGATCCCAGTTATTCTCATTGGGGTAATATATAATTATTGATCATGGGATAGCTAACAGCAATCTCTAACCAAATGGGATAGGTTAATTTGAGTACAGAAAGGGAAACTGGCTAGACTAAAAATGGCCCGGAAGGGCAGCTAGCTTATTACTTACCTATGAACCTATGAAAAATGAGGAGAAAAAATATATAAATTTTCTGACTATGCTCTGTAACCTGAACAGGGCTGTGATATGACCCTGTTAGGATAAAGCTGATAATGGCCTCTGCTCTCAACTACACCCATTCTAAAACCAGCCTCATTCGGGTGTGTGTACAGAAAGCTGCTGTAGGTTATATAGAGGGGGGACTGTGGTGTTATTCCTCATAGCCAAATCATAGAGGTGTGCAAAAGAGGTCATTAAAGCTTGTGTTTGGGCTGAGGACAGTGTGTTTCTTTGTTTCTTTTACTTTCCTCACACACCTCAGAGGTGTACAAATAAGATTACTACAACTTGTGTAGGAAAAACAAAGTAGAATACATTACTGTAATCATTATTTTTGTCTTTCCTCACAATCACACTTAGGACACAAATACAGGTGGTTGCCTTTGACAGTTTGGGTTGAGGAGTGAGGAGACATACTATGTATATGTATATCAGCAGTCCCTTGAAATACATGACTGTGGCAATTTGAACCTCTGCCTTCATCCCAGTCTAACACCAGATGGATGCATAAGCAGTCTTTTGGAAGGGACTGGGAGGCAGGCAGTTCCCAGATAGGACCTGTGTATCCAGACAACAAAGGGTTGTTTATTGTGAGCTACTGTTTTGTCATATTTGAACATTAAGTCTTGGGTACAACTTATATCTTCCTTGAAAGAAAAAAAATAAAACTGAAATTCTTTTCTTATTTCCTAAATGGTTATTATGGTACTGTCTTTGGTCAGAAAACGTATGTTGAAAGGATGCAGTGAAAACTAAATCCGAACAGCAACACAATTTCTTTACTTAATCATAATTAATTAAACAATTTCTGTTCAAGCCATTATTGGATGAAAAGGTGTGTAAAAAGAAAAAACTTTAAAATGCACTTCAGGACAAAAAGAAAGTTGTACTTTCTTGAAAAAGATGAAAAGTAAGGCAAAATGTGAGAAAAGGAAGGAAAAAAATAACGTGCATGTTATGGGTAGCCAAAGACAGGAAGGGGGACAGGGAAGACTGGATGCTATTGTGTGTATGGGGGAGGTCTGAAATAGTAGGCCTAGGGCACCATTTCACCTAAGTCCAGATAAAGAGGCAGGGGCACCATTTCACCTAGTCCAGATAAAAGAGGGGGGGAAGACTGGAGGCTATTGTGTGTATGGGGGAGGTCTGAAATAGTAGGCCTAGGGCACCATTTCACCTAAGTCCAGATCTGTACATAGAGTTGCTGCAATATGTCATTGCTGCAACTAAATGCCATTAACTGTAAATGTCCCTTTTTTGTGAGATGGGCTAACGCCGTATAGTACACAAGTCTTGTAATGTAAGAATGTTGTAGCTAAAGCTCATCCTGTGCATACTACCACTAAAAGTTTGCAGCATGAACTAAAAGGTTGCTTAGGAAGGGTGGCAGTGACAGGGAGATACATAGACTGGAAGTGCCTGGGGGGCCCCCCAGCTTGACATTTGCTGGGGCCTCCCAAAATTCTAAAACTGGCCCTATTTGTGTTTTTGTGTTGAAGACTAAAGAAAACTATATGAACAGGAGGTTAAAATATAAGAATATGACCATAAATCTGCAGTGTGAGATTTGCAAATAGGCATTGTTTTAATAAATGAAAATATATTAAATATTTATGTTCATTAAAAAGGAAGCAATTCCCCACTCAGGCAGAAAAGCTAAATAAGCTGAGAATAAATCTGTGTGTCACCTGCTGGATTGCCAACTGGCTCACAGATAGGATGCAGGAAATCAAAATATTGGAAGTTACCTTCACAAAGAGACCAGCCACCAGTGGAATTCCCCAAGGTTCTGTGTTGGGACTTCTCTTGTTTGACATATACTTTTCTGCAGTAAAAGCCAATACCAATGGGCTCTATCTGATTATCTTAGCAGATTACTGCAAACTAGGAGCAGTCATTGAACCCCTAAATGACTTAGCCATCTGCAGGAAGGTTTTTCGCAAATAAATTACTGATGTCAAAATCATGGACTGAAACTAAATGCCAAAAAAGCTGCTTGAACAAGAACTCACAAGGCTCGTCTATTTTATCCTGACTGGACGAGCGACACTAGGGATCTAAACCTCTTCTGCAACATCAACAGAATGGTTTGGAGGGACAGGTATATCTCCCAATAGATACTGCTGCGCTGGAAGAGAATCCCCATCCACATAAAACAAAGTTCATTCCTATCCATATTCAAGTGAAACTTGGATCTATGGATGGGAAACAGAAAATGTACCCTTCAACCACCCTCTGTATTACTGATCAAGCAAGACAGCTCCTACATGCTTTATCCCATGCACAGGTCCCCTTGAGTTATCCATGGTATGATCCTAGTTATTCTCATTTGGGTAATATATAATTATTGATCATGGGATAGCTAACAGCAATCTCTAACCAAATGGGATAGGTTAATTTGAGTACAGAAAGGGAAACTGGCTAGACTAAAAATGGCCCGGAAGGGCAGCTAGCTTATTACTTACCTATGAACCTGTTTAGCAAAGACAGATGTAGCAAATTTGAGGAGAATAGTGAAGGTTTATTGCCTATTATAAACAGTGGGTCTACTGATATCTTAACACTAATTGGTGTTGCAGATGTTTTGCAAATCCGACTGTTTTACCGAAACTGATATTGCAGCCATTATAGTTCCATCACTAAAATCAAACATGTTTATTTAGCCAAGCAAAACAATTTTGAAAGCTCAGTTTTGAGTCATACCTGGGTGGAACATTGCCAGTATCCAGAGCAGCTGTCTACACTTTGTGAATTTGCATAGTCATACTATTTGCGTGTTATATTGTAAGATACTGCAATGTGCACTATAGATAATATCCATATAATGAAAGATTTATAATGGGTAGATATTCTGATTTGTGGAAATTATATGGAATGATTGCTACTAAACTGTTTCTTTTATGATTGACAGATATACTGTATCATTCTCAGCTGCTGTGTCCCTTCCACCTGCTCTATTTCCTGTTTCTCTTCAAATGCACATTTCGTCCTGTAGCTTCTTTATATTACATTTTTGTCCTGTGAGATTTATGGACGAGTAGATTTCATCCAGCCACCAGTGACCTCATCTCTCCCTCCACTTTGACCCCATATTTTTGGAAGCTAGTCCTCCATTTCTAAGGTACACTAATCTTTTTAGTGATTTAGCTGTGGGGGTTGCAATTATTGGGAAGGGTTTGTGTCTAAGTGGCCACCACTGACAGGAGTCATTATTTTTTTATATGCCCTGACTTCTCTAGACCTGACAGCATGGTCATATGTAGTACAATCTGTGCCTGGGTCTTAGCTGTGATTACATGCTCAGGTGAATTTGCACTGCATGTGGAGGAATGACCCATGTGCTTGACTGACCAGTGCAATTTTGTGTTCCTGGAACTAGCCCTAAGCCTAGAGCAAGGGATACTTTTTCGTTAAGGATATCTTATTCTCCCAAGGTAAAAGAACCAGGCAGCAGGCTGTCATTCCATTTTGTACCCAGTTATCTAGCACCCATCTTACAAACAGCATGAGGCATAGTCAACATGGGCAGGGGAAATTGCCCCTTCTACTGGAGAAAACATCAACTACCTGACTTAACAGTGAAAAAAAATGCTTTTCGTCTTTTAACAGAAGAGGTGCTGCACTTGAGAAAGGTGCAGTAAATCGAGACAGAAATCTATAATATTCTGAGTTCTTAAAAATAAAATTTGCTCAGTAAAGGCAACAGTTCCATAAGATTTTGAGTTTGTTGCCCTCACACAAAGCAGAACAAAACAAGGCTTCCAAAAAGTACTCCACGTATTTAAAATGTATCCTGTCTTCATATTATAGTACAAATATCTCACAGAAATCCATCAAATGTGGAGTAGAATATAATGATGTACTTACTTTTACTGAGCTGTTAGTGCAAGCTCTGATACTCAAGATATATTTTTGCTCTATTCAAAAAAGCATATGCAAATGTTGACATTACACCAGTATGATTCATTTTCATTTCACTCCTGTAGTCAAATTATTTGCCTGTTTTATACCTTGACAGGCATATATGGGCCGTGCCATGCAACAGCTGCAGTGACCCAACCATAATGCAGTCTTGCGGACTGAATGCATATATATTTGAACAAATGTTCCACACACATACACACACACAAACACCCACCCACCCAAACACACACAAACATGCATACACATATAGGGTCCATATTAACTCACTGAAGAGCAATATACTGAAAGTCATAATACTGACTGCACAATGTCGAAATGTCAAAATACTGTAATGTTGAAATGTTGACATCAAAATGCTACTCCCTTTCGTGTGTAAAAAGCTGGACTCACCCCCTTTGCTAGCACTCCTTTCTGAGTTTCAATAACAGGGGAGCGTACCTCTCAAACAGCAGGCATTGAAAATAGAAACAAAGGTCCTTGAAAAGTAGGAACATCCAGTTAAAGATTTGGACATCTGATTAGCATAAACTTTGAATGCCAAATATCACTTAGCTCTTCCTGCTTCCTGCATGGATGTGGGATACTTCTCAGAAACACATCTAAGAAACAGTGAGTGACAAAAATAATGGAAAATGAAAGAACAGTACTAAAGAGAGAAAGTGTATGTAAAAACTGCAGACTTTAATGAATTGTATTGCAAAGTTCTACCACACAAGGTCATTTACTTTTGTTTAAGAAAAAAGGAAATGCAAAATGTATGTGGCCTTTCTTTAAATTATTGTTGTCAGTAATATGATGGTCACATAGTGTGTTTTTTGTGCATACTAGACAGCTTCAAAAATAACAAGTGGTAGGGGAGATTCAGAACATTGTCTGAAGGGGTACATCAAGCCTGAAAATAGAGCCAGCCTGTGCAGAGGTAAATCAGGCCTGAAAAAAAGGAACATTCCTCCAAAATAGGGACAGTTAAGAGTTCTGCAGGGGGTGATATTGCTTGTTGACTGGCTCTGAACTGGCACAGTATATGCATATAATGCATGTATGCTATGTATTTTGAGTTCAACATTGTAAAACGTCAATATTTTGACATTTCTGGCTAGATATGTGTGTGTGTGTGTGTGTGTGTGTGTGTGTGTGTGTGTGTGTATGTATGCACACATGCACACATGTACATACATACATACATACACACACACACACACACACACACACACATATATATATATATATATATATATATATATATATATATATATACATACATACATACATAGATATGATATAGATACATTTGCATAGTGTGTATATGTGTGTTATTATTTTTTAGCTCTGCACTCACTGCATCCAGTGGGGTACTAATGTATGTGTGTGTTGCTGTTCAGTTAGATTAGCTTAGGGTACCATTGATTGATTTTCTTTGTTGGGATCACATACTGTACTGTACCTTCTAACATGATATTATGGGGTATGTGACCTGTGCATCTTTCATTTGTGTTATGTGTGTTAACTGTCCTATGGGCCAAGTCAAAATCATTCTATTTTATTTAAATGTATACATTATGTCCCCTTAACTGTACTAATTTGTGGTAGTACAGCGCTGCATGAATTGTTGTGGTGACATGCCTGTTCTCTGCCTTTAGTGTTGGTAACGTGTCCTTCGGGTCCAGTAATGAAGAAACACAGTACTGTCATCACTGAAAGAATGTTTCTTGCATCAGTACATCATCTGGCTCAGCTCAGTATTCTTTCAGAAGTACAGTGCTGCAGTTGCATATGTTGTTTTTTGCCAAACAGCCATTACTTTTCATTGAAAAGGTACACATTGAGTCACTTATACCCAAGTGCAATGAAATGATACAACACTTAATTTCAAACACACATTACACAATACAAACCAAAAGTAAACAGACTTTGGAAAAACAAGTAGAAGTGTGTGTAGTCAAAGTGTGTGAATGAATTATCAACAATAGTGCATCAAATCCATATATGAATAATGGTGTGTGTGTGTGTGTGTGTGTGTGTGTGTGTGTGTGTGTGTGTGTGTAGGGCAGGCAGTTCCTTGACCCCCTCCATGTAGGGTGCTTCACCTTCTTCATCCCTTCCCCAAACTTGATATGCCAGCTCTGAGGTCATAATACTTTGCCAACAGCTACACAGAGCTGTGGGGAATTAATATGGCAAAAATGGGAAAAAAGTGGTTTACGGATGGATGGATGTAGCACAAGCCCCCCCTCCCCATTTCTGTTTCCTTTTCATTTGTCCTAAGCAGCACTTCATTTGGCAAAATGATACAGTCAGTGATATGCACTTCCTGTAATTAAGTTCAATGTTTTCTATCCATGGTCATATTAATGACTCTCCATCTCTACATTTGTAATATGGGCTCTGGCATTCTTTCTGTTTAGTGTGATAAATGTCTTTGCCCACTTTCACATCTGTAAGTTCTACACCTATTTGGTATCTTGTTCCTGATATTTATTCCACAGCACTGAGTCTTTCTTCTGGAAGGTCTATGGATTCACCTTACTGTTTTCTGAATTTAAGCTATATGCTTTAATGGTGTACCTTAAATGGACTGTGCATTTCTGTTTTGTAGTGCTGTATAATATACCTGGATGTGTTTGCACTCTGCTGGAAGTGAGTGTAATACACTGTTGCTGGGGACATACTAAATATTCCATTGCTTCTTTTAAATTTAAATTCTAGGACATCTCATTTTAAAAAATGGTCACGTGTGCGCATGACTCCCAGATGTGATTTCATAGAGGATAGTGAGCACCACCCCTTCCTTAAAAGTGGTGCCCATGTGTCCTGAGTGCCTGTAGCAGGATGTCTTTTATCAGCTTTGCTGAAATTATTCAACTTCTGCCCCCCCTTCTGGAGGACAGGAGGATTCCTGTTGCAACAAGACATGTATATGTAGACTGTTAACTGCTGTCGACAGTATATCACCATTTACTAAATGTGGGTTGCTGAACATAAAAAGAGATAGAAACACATTGCTAGAGAAGTGCTGTGCTTCTGGGTAATGGCTTACTCTAATCATAGTCAGCAGAAACAACTATGCAAGTATGGCAGGTACAAACAGCCAAAAAGACATAATTCAAAAACAAAAAAGGAGGCCAGCACCAAAATGAGTGGAAATAATATTTTTTAATAAATGTGGCAACACCAAAGATAAAGTGCATAGCACTGCACCCAAATGTCACACCGATTTCGGCAAAGCCTGCCTTCCTCAGTGACAACAATATAATAAATGTAACAAGCACATATATACTCAACAGAATACAAGCAAACACATTCCCATTGGTTAATCATAAGTGGTCATTAAGACCTGGGGAAAATAATCCCCCTAACTTAATGATCCAACTTCTCTCCTTTTTATTCAGTATGGAATGCCAACCTAATTTATTAGTCCTATCACCATGGATTTTGTCAATTATCATAAAATTAAATGTTGCAGCACTATGCAGTATGCCTATATAGGGCACTGGAAACCCTCTTATTTCTAATGTCGTTCCTGTGTTCTGACATACGTATGCAGAGTGGATGTGAAGCTTGACCAATATAAAAGGCAGAACATGAACAAGTCACTAAATAAATCAGCCAGTCCGTACTGCAATTGGCAAAAATTTGAATCTGATACACCATACTGGTGTTTTCAACTTGAAAACTGTTTGGATTTAAGCATAAATTTACAAAAGGAGCAATGCCCACAAGAGACAGAACCAATCCATTTGTCCCCAGTAAGAGTAAGTTGTTGACTCAATGATCCAAGACCCCTCCAATGTTTGTAGTGACTAAAGTGAGACCCCAGAATCTGACCCCTATGATAAGAAAACAAGCACCTAGGTGTAAGGACTTCAGACAATAAAT
The DNA here is from genome assembly GCF_019279795.1 of Protopterus annectens. Taxonomy (NCBI): domain Eukaryota; kingdom Metazoa; phylum Chordata; order Ceratodontiformes; family Protopteridae; genus Protopterus; species Protopterus annectens. Next base: position 723,306,787 of record NC_056735.1, on the reverse strand, counting down.
CATTAGCTAATAAGATGTTCCAATGGCGGTCCACAATGTCCCTAAGAATGTTAATATTGCATCCAAATGTACTAACAACTCTAATATTATATTAGGTCTGTCTCTATATTTTAAAAGGTCCAACCTATTCTGCTGTGAAGCCTAGTTACTTGCAGACATAATATTATCATAACAATAGCCCCTAACCTGAAATCTACGAATAAAGTCTTGTTGATAATATGCCTAGGTGTCCTCAGTGGAGCATATGTGCCTGATTTGTAAAAAATTGTGACTTGGGTATATTCCTAACAATATGACATGGATGGAGGATAGTAGCATGTAATAAGTTGTTATACTCTAGATATTTGTAGAAAACCTGACTACTAAGAGTATCATCCAAATTCCTAATAATGGTGACATCCAAAAAATTGATTTGCTTACAATCACAATTAAGTGTAAACTCGATGCCCCATTTATTGTCATTGACATATTGAACAAATTCCAGTAGATAAACTCTATCCGCCCACCAAACCATCCAACAGTCATCTAAATATCGCCCCCATATATCAATCTCCCCCATAAAATTATTATGGTTGATGTCATAAATCAGTTGTTTCATCTAAAAAGCCCATAAACAGGACCGCATAAATGGGGGAAAAAGAAGCCCCCATAACTGTACCTTTAACCTGCCAGTAACTTTCCCCATGAAAATAAAACACATTCATAGTCAGGATGTGTTCTGCTAAGCATACTAAGAGAGTGTTGAATCAAGGGGATATAAACCATCCTTGTTAAGCCAATACTGCAAGGCCTCCAAACTCACCCAATGGGGTATGTTGGTATAAAGTGCTGTGACGTCTAGTGTACATAATAACCAATCAGGATCTGACTGCATATCCAAAATTATTTTGAGGAGCTGCGTGGTATCTTGAATTCTTGATCTTACCAATTTTAACAAGGGTTGCAAATATTGTGTCAAAAAGACTGTGAGAGGTTCAGTAAGAGAGCCTCTGCTAGACATAATTGGCCTCCCGGTGGCTTCTGAAGATTTTTGTGAATCTTGGGTAACAAATATAAATACTGATGTTGGGAATCTACCATTGGTTTTGTTTGTATTTTGGTAATGAAGATTGATCTCAAAGATTTACTGATTTCAGGTTCCGCAAATCCACCTTTATGCCCCCCCATGAATAAATATGTTTCTACTTTTCAGGACTGTGTCCTTAAAGACCTACATTTTAGGATGAGTGAATCCAAAATATTACCACATAATCTTTCATGGACTGAACAACAGGTTCTTATTGATTTGAGGAATAATAAGACTATAGTCATCTTACCAGCTGACAAAAGTGAGATGTGTTTGTGATGGATTGGGCTTCTTATTTTTCTGAAGCCCAAAAACAACTATCAGATGCTAGGTTTTATATACCTATGCCCTTTGATCCTGCTATCAGATTTACACAAGAAATTGATGGGTTTCTTCAGCAGGCTGTGGAGGAAGATATTATTACTCATTCTGATTTGCATCATTTAACAGTGGTAGATCCCCAATGGCAGTATTTATATTTATTACTCAAGATTCACAAAAATCTTCAGAAGCCACCGGGGAGGCCAATTGTGTCTGGCAGAGGTTCTCTTATTGAACCTCTGTCTTTTTTACGCAATATCTGCAACCCTTGTTAAAACTGGTAAGATCAAGAATTCAAGATACCATGCAGTTCCTCAAAATAATTTCAGATATGCAGTTGGATCCTGATTGGTTATTATGTACACTAGACATCACGGCACTTTATACCAACATACCCCATTGGGTGGGTTTGGAGGCCTTGCAGTACTGGCTTAACAAGGCAGATTTATATCCCCTGGATTCAACACTCTCTTAGTATGCTTAGCGGAACACGTCCTGACTAAGAATGTGTTTTATTTTCATGGGGAATGTTACTGGCAGGTTAAAGGTACAGCCATGGGAGCTTCTTTTGCCCCATTTATGTGGACCTGTTTATGGGTTTTCTAGAGCAGCGACTGATTTATGACATCAACCATAATATTTTTATGGGGAAGATTGATATATGGAGGCAATATTTAAATGACTGTTAGATGGTTTGGTGGGTGGATAGAGTTTATCTACTGGAATTTGTTCAATATCTCAATGACAATAAATCTGGCATCGAGTTTACACTTAATTGTGATTGTAAGCAAATCAATTTTTTGAATGTCACCATTATTAGGAATTTGGATGATACTCTTAGTAGCCAGGTTTTCTGCAAATATCCAGAGTATAACAACTTATTACACGCTACTAGCCTCCACCCATGTCATATTGCTAGAAATATACCCAAGTTGCAATTTTTATGAATCAGGCACATATGCTCCACTGAGGACACCTAGGAATATTATCAACAAGACCCTATTCATAGATTTCAGGTTAGGGGCTGTTATGGGACAAGACCAGCTTATTAAACTGTATATTAATTTCAGTTTATTAATGATGCTATAATATGATTGTTAAAAAGCAAATATAATTTGTATGCAGGGCTGGGAAAAAAACAGCTTCATAAGCCACAGAATTACTGTTCACTTTAAACTGCATTCTTTTAGTATGTAATAAGAGAGAATAATATGTGTTGCATGAAGTGAGGCATGTAGTTATACAAAAAGGAATTTGTTAGCCTGAATCCTCCAGGCTAAGAGTGCGTTGTTGCTAGAGCAGGTTTGAAACATCCAAGATCAGAAACAAGACCCTTTGGAAGCAGGTAAATCATGTATAAGAAGGTGTTCACGTGAAGTCTAAGGCGAAAATCACGAGGGATGAGAACATTTGCAAGTTTTCTATAGGGCACAGTCATTATAACGCCATGAAACTGCATGAGCAGCTTGATAAGAAAATGTACAAAATTACAGTTTTTGTATGTAAGGTGAGAATGCTTCATCAAGAATTATGAAGACTAACTCCCAGAGCTGTAAGAATAACATTTCTGTTTGTGCATCCTGAAGTGTTGTTCCTGACTAGAGGCATATAAGGTAAATTCTTAATGTTATTTATTTATGACTATGACAATTTGATGCTGTGACTTGGATCTGAACTTTGGTATTGCTGCAGGGCAGTTCTGGAATAGGGTTCATCACAGATTTCCTGTAAATTCCACACTGCTTTGTATGGAATAGTCAGAGACTCAGATGTGCAGCTATTCAAGGTGTGCAAACATACTTGCCTTGGCAGAGAAATTGTTTTGTAAGGGGAAAAGGGTTGGTTTGTGTTTTTTTTCTTCTTTTTTTTAAACAATTTTAGCAAATATAAGTGCATAACTGTGTTTGTAGTATAAGTGCATGACTGTGTTTTTGTTTGACTGAGTGGTTGTACGATATACAAGTAATAGTGGGAGGACCCCACAGTAAATCAGTATAGTAAATGTATGTGCAGATATAGTAAAAGACAAATTAACACAAGGAGGCGCCTTCTGTAGAGGGCGGTACCCTCAAGATTGAAAGGTAAAAAGTATGAGAGATGTTTTTATTCTGCCAATGTGTAAATGTATGAGAGAAAGAAAAGAAAAAGTTAAAAGTAAAGTTAAAACAAGTTCATGAGCCCACCGCATGATTGGGACGTAGACTGTAAAGTTAAAACAAGTTCATGAGCCCACTGCATGATTGGGATGTAAACTGTAAAGTTAAAACAAAGTCATGAGCCCACTGCATGATTGAGATGTAGACTATATGAGTTCATGAGCTCATAGCATGATTGGGATGTAGACTATATACTGTTAAAAAAAATTCATGAGCCTACCGCATGATAGGACATAGAGGTATGCGTTGTTAAAATAAATTCATGAGCCCAAAAGCACGTTGGGACTTAACAGTGTGATTGTGTAAAAGTACCCTCAGAGGGTCCGAAAGAGTGGTCAGTTCTGGACACAGTACCTATCCACCCCATTATCCCAACTGCAGTGCTGGAGCTGCAACATTTGAGCTCAAGCAGGGATGAAAGCAAGGGGGTGCTGTGGAAAAAGGCTGATCAAAACCTCTCCTCTGTTGCTGCACGCCAACAGACTTCCTACCTTTCCCTCCCTGTATGGTGTGTGGATTACTACCATTATTTTCTGTCTATGGAATTGCTAAAATCCAGGAGTTGTAAGGTAAGCCTAACATTTTTATTATTACTGATTTATAAAATAAAAAAAGGGAGCAAAGATAAACAAGCAAGAGCAAATCCTGAAAAGGGAACACCTGCATATTTTATGTATTTTAATTATAGGAAGGAAAGTTGTAAATATCTGTATAACTGGTCTCAGCTTACTAAGAATTGTGCTGGTGGGGTATTTCCATTAAATGGAACTTATGATAAGACTAAATTGCTGACATTAAAAGGCATTTTGGGAAAAAAAAGCCAAGTAAGTGGGGAACAAATGACAACATTTTGTTCTTGGTGCAGTAAAGCACTTAAAAGGGAAAAGGAGTCAGCATTAAGAGGGTTGCAGGGTGTTAATAAGAAATAGTTTCAACAAGTAAGAGAGGTTAAAAAGGCAGTACAGACCAGTAAAATGGATCTCTTTATCCTGTCTTAGCAGGTTTGGAACAAACTGAAAATGGCCAAAAAGCAAAAACGTCTAAAGAAGATAATAATCCTCCAGTAGTTACTGTACCCCACCCCAATATGTGCCAGTATGGGTGGCTCCTGTACAAGATTCTGCTGTTTCTCAGACCTCTGCATTTTTTGAGCACAAGGTCAGCTCTCATCTTTAAAACAGCATCTGCAGTTAAAAAGTGTTTTCCTTCCTTCTTCCTATCATTCTCAACAAGCTTCTACCTTTCCAACAGGAGCACTAGTGTTTGACACTCCTGTGGCTCATCACAAGTGCTCACATGACCTTTCCAACAGGAGCACTAGTGTTTGACACTCCTGTGGCTCATCACAAGCGCTCACATGATAGGGTAGGACAAGAGGCTATTGCTTCTGCAGAAGATTTTTTTTGGCACCTTTAAAAAAAGGGGGGAGGGGCTAATGCTGATTTGTATACTATGTCTAAATGTTTTCTAACTGAAAGAAGAGAAAAAAAAAAACATCCATAAAGGTTTAAGGAGGAATAGAGAAAAAAAAAAAAAACTATTACAACCCTATTTTGACAAATTTAAACCAGATGCTTCGGAAAGTTACTCCAGTAATAAGAACACAGCTACTTGAAAAGGCTAAAATAAATTTTATTCCCACAGGAAATGCATTAATAAATAAAAGGATATCACTGGTAAATTACAAAAGTGTGTCAGGCATGTAGGCAAAATAAAGAGAAAGCCTCTGCAGATTATTTGAGTCATCTTAAAGCAGTGTTTGATTTGTTTGTGTCTTTCAGCTTTTCCCAGTTAGGGGTTACCACAGCGGAACTCCGGTCGCTAATGATTAGCAGTAGATTTTTATGTGCCGAGTTGCCAGCTCTGACCTATATTTTTACAGACAGCCGTTATGCTTTTAGGGTTGTACATGACTTTGGGCAACTTTGGAGAGAATGGTTTTTAACCTCTTCAGAAAATCAAATTAAAAATTCAGGGTACATAAATCATTGTTAGATGCACTTTTGTTACCTAAAAAGCTGTCTGTAATCAAATAAAAGGGAATAGATGCTGTAACAAAGGGCAATCATTTGGCAGACCAAGCTGCTAAACAAGCAGTAGAAGATTGTTGTAAAAATCTGTGCATGTAACTATGACAAACTCCAACAGTAATGATGTTTTGATTTTAAAACGTTGTCAGCCTTTCAAGCTGAAGCATCACAGTGAGAAGTTCTGAGGTGGCTCAATAATGGATGTAGAAAATCCTCTGTAGGCATATGGCAACATCTGGACGGCCGACTGGTGGCACTTGCCTCTTTGCTACCTTACCTGGTAAGGGCATATCATCTACCGGCCCATACAGGTAAGACAGCTTTATTTAATCAAATTACCTGAAGTTGGTATGCCCCTCATGTCTCCTCTTTGATACATCAGTATGTATAAAATTGTAGTGTATAATTAAAATATAATGTAAGTAAACATGCCAGCAGTAAGGCTGCATGTTTACCTCCACCTTGGAGACCTTTTGTTAACATACAGCTGGACTTCATCCAGATGCCTAAGACTAATCATTTACAATTTATTTTGGTGGTAGTGTATATGTTCTCAGCATGGGCGGAAGCTTACCCATGTCACAAAGCTGATGCAGTCACAGTTATTAAAAAAAAATTATCTGATTATATACCGAGATGTGGTATACCCAGCATTGTTAACAGTGACCAAAGAACTCATTTTAATAATACTCTGTTTAAAGAGTTATGTAAAGCTTTTAATACTAAGTTGAGTCTTCACTGTCCCAACCATCCCCAGTCATCTGGATTAGTGGAAAGGGTAAACAGGACCCTTAAAACAAAATTTCAAAGATTTGTGCTAAAACCCACTTAAAGTGGCTTGAAGCCCTTCCCTTAGCATTAATGAGTATGACGGCCTCACTAAATGCCACCAGGAAATTGAGTCCATATGAGATATTAATAAAAATACCCATGGCCCTTCCAGCTACCCCTCCAGTGAAAAATGCTGATTTAACTTTGTCAAATGGTGCTCTGATTTGTTATTGTAGGAGACTCCTCAAAATTTTGCAGCAATATCATCAAACAGTAAAAGCAGTGTTACCAAAGCCTCCTGAGTAACCCTGTCATCAGCTACAACCGGCTGATTGGGTCCACATAAAACATTTTCCAGAGGAAAAAAAACTGCTTCAGTCCAAGGTGGAAGGGGCCTTTTCAGGTCCTGCTAATAACTGCATTTTGCAGTGCAGAACTACCAACGTGGATCCATTCATCTCATTGCAAGAAGACTTGTCATGTGTGGATCCCAGATGAATCATCACAGCCAACAGAGGGAGATCGAGATGTGACAGATAAATCATCTGCCCAGTGAGAAGCTCAACTTCAGTAGCAGTCCATGATGAATCCAGTGACAACAGGTACTTTTGCTTTGTTTCTGCTGCTGTTCCCTTCTATAAACTGGTCGAAAGAAAACAGTTTCTTGCTGGTCCTTCGGCAATATGCCAAAAATCTAAACAAAACAAACTGCTGAATATGTTTGCATGTACCTCATTATTCTAAGGCAGAGATTCCTATGATTCCTATCCCTGCATCACAGGTGTCATTTAAAAAGGACCTTAATGACATCAGCTTAACCTGGCGTAATGTAACTGATTTTTCAAAGGTTGTGTTTCTTCAACTTGCAGCCATACATCATGGAGACACATGTTATGCCAGAAATGGGACTGTACCAGTAGGGAAAAGCAAATGTAATGGCACCAGGCATGGAAGTTTGTTAAACTTTTTGCACTTAAAAAGCTATGACTGGGGGCGTGGCATGGGCTTGATAAGTGACCGTTACTAAATCTGTGATAATTGTGCCTACCCCTGGTTGCCTACAGACTGGTCTAGATATTGCTTTGTAGGCTATATTACTCCTGCTATTCAACATTTCGAACACCCACCAGCAGGTAGACTGAGAAATAAATGAGCAATCCACTGGACTGAGCAAGTATTTTCAATTTTTAATCCCGGGTATGGAGTGCAAAAGACAATGCTTAAAATCACCATACTTGCCCAAATTCTACAGGAGGTGGCCAACGAAACTTCACATCACATCAGGATGGCAAATTGAGAAATGACTAAAATGCGAACTGTGGTGTTACAGAATCGAATGGCACTTGATATAATGCTTGCAGCAAAAGGGGGGTCATGTGCCCTCATAAAGAATCATTGCTGTTCATATATTAGTGACTATCATGATAAACAGAAAAAACTGTCAAACTTTATAAAACAAAGGGCAGTATTTTTCGTAACCTGGAAACTAGCATACTCCAAGGTATTGTCTTTGTACTTTTTATTATATTTGTGATCATTTTGGTATTTTCTATTCTAAAGGCTGTGATTACAAAATGTTTTATTAATGATGCTATAATATGATTGTTAAAAAGCAAATATAATTTGTATGCAGGGCTGGGAAAAATACAGCTTCATAAGCCACAGTATTACTGTTCATTTAAAACTGCATTCTTTTAGTATGCAATAAGAGAGAATAGTACGTGTTGCATGAAGTGAGGCATGTAGTTATACAAAAAGGAATTTGTTAGCCTGACTCCTCCAGGCTAAGAGTGCCTTGTTGCTAGAGCAGGTTTGAAACATCCAAGGTCAGAAACAAGACCCTTTGGAAGCAGGTAAATCATGTATAGGAAGGTGTTCACGTGAAGTCTAAGGCGAAAATCACGAGGGATGAGAACACTTGCAAAGGTTTCTATAGGACACAGTCATTATAATGTCATGAAACTGCATGAGCAGTTTGATAAGAAAATGTATAAAATTACAGCTTTTGTATGTAAAGTGAGAATGCTTCATCAAGAATTATGAAGACTAACTCCCAGCGCTGTAAGAATAAAATTTCTGTTTGCACATGTTGTTCTTGACTAGAGGCATATAAGGTAAATTCTTAATGTTATTTATTTATGACTATAACAGGGCTATTGTTATGATAATATTATGTCTGCTAGTAACTGGGCTTCACAGCAGAATAGGTTGGAACTTTTAGAATATAGAGACATACCTAACGAGGATACATCTAATATTAGATTTCTTATAACATTTGGATGCAATATTAACATTCTTAGGGACACTGGACCACCATTGGAACATCTTATTAGCTAAAGATTTATTGTCCGAAGTCCTTACACCCATGTGCTTGTTTTCTTATCGTAGGGGTCAGACTCTGGGGTCTCACTTTAGTCACTACAAACATTGGAAAGGTCTTGGATCATTGAGTCAACAACTTACTCTTACTAGGGACAAATTGATTGGTTCTGTCCCTTGTGGGCATTGCTCCTTTTGTAAATTTATGCTTGAATCTAAACAGTTTTCAAGTAAAAACACCAGTATGGTGTATCAGATTAAATTTTTTGCCAGTTGCAGTATGGACTGGCTGATTTATTTAGTGACCTGTTCATGTTCTGCCTTTTATATTGGTCAAATTTCACGTGCACTCCACATACGTATGTCAGAACACATGAGCGACATTAGAAATAAGAGGGTTTCCAGTGCCCCATATAGGCATACTGTTAAACATAGTGCTGCAACATTTAATTTTATGATAATTGACAAAATCCAGGGTGATAGGACTAATAAATTAGGTTGGCATTCCATACTGAATAAAAAGGAGAGAAGTTAGATCATTACGTTAGGGGGATTATTTTCCCCAGGTCTTAATGACCACTTATAATTAACCAATGGAAATGTGTTTGCTTGTATTCTGTTGAGTATATATGTGCTTGTTACATTTATTATATTGCTGTCACTGAGAAAGGCAGGTTTTGCCAAAACCGGTCTGACCTTTGGGTGTAGTGCTATGCACTTTACCTTTGGTGTTGCCACATTTATTAAAAAATATTATTTCCACTCATTTTGGTGCTGTCCTGCCTTTTTGCTTTTGAATTACTCCAATCATATCCCAGAATAGTGGTAGAGACGGACATTTGCATGTATACAGCTGGGGTGGCTGCCATACAGAGGCCCAGAATGATATAGAAGTGAAGGGTGGTGTAGCAAGAGACAGTCGGGGCCCACAGCAATTCTCACATCACAGGCTCAAAGCATATTTGTGTAGTACATGCAGGATATGATACAGACAGGCAATCCTGGTAGTGGCTGTCTCCCTTCACTACAGTGTAGATGTGCAGACATGTATATTATGTATGGGCAACATGCAAAGCAGATGTTGCAGGAAAATATTATAGATTAATATATGTATCTATACTATATTCCATTGCAAGGACTCACAATAACAGCAGAGACATACCTCTTAACCCAGCACTGCAAAGCACTGTGTAACTCCTCCTTCTAAATGCTCTTCTGCACTGCTAAAAGACACTTGCTATGCACAGTCTTTTATATAGCAATCGTCTTTTTATAAAAGACTGTATGTATGTATTTTTAAGTTTAATAAAACCAAGCACTCTCCTACCGATTTCTGATTTTAAAAAAAGTTTTATTGAAATAACACTCATTGTTCTAGAAAATTACGGGATTCATTATTTGATTTCTAAAAGTGAACTTTCAAGTTTTCGTTTCTTAATACTGTTTTAACTTTTAATATTTGGGATCTTCGTTTGACTGGTGCTCAATTTGCAGAGTTGATCTTATTCTTAAAAGGTCCTCCCCCTCTGTTTCTAAGTTTTTGGAGTTTGACCGCAATTGCGGTTTTATGCAGGAAGAGCTTTAGGGTATTTTGCTCTCTTAGACTTGAGAGTATCTGTCTGTGCTAACTAGTCAGCTTGGAGTTTGTAATAACATTTGTTTTTTTCTGTTTAGTGCTTTGGATGTGGCAAGTTTGATTGAAACAGAATGATTTCTGCTGTTGCAATATGGAGTCAACACACCTGTTCACCAGCTTGCAGTTAGCTGCTTTGATGCCCATGTTTAAGTGATCATACTTGTGCCTCTGGTTTACTTACTCTTCCCTAGAGCAAGAAGAAGAGAAGAGTAGTACAGCTCTGACTCTTAGGATTGAGTCTTAATCCTCACCACGGGAGCACCAGAGCTCTGAGCAGAAATGCAGCTGCTGTACAACTGGCGCATTACTCTGTTTTTGTGTAAATCTAAAGTCGGGCTTTGTTTTAAATTTTCATGCTATTTATCTTAGGTCATCCTCCACAGATATCAGAGGCAGTCTCAGTATTGGACACAGAACAGTATTCATTTCTGTTTGTAGATATTTAATTTTGTAATCCAGGTTAACCCACCTTGACTAGAACTTGCTTACAGGCAAGACTGCACTAAGATATTACAGTACATGTTATTCAGGTGCAGTGTAAAAAAAGTAATTAAAAGTTGCTTAGCTTTTTTGTTTAGGATGAGTATAAGGGGTGAAATGCTGTCTTAACAAGATGAAGGGTGTTATCACTGCAGAAAATTTTTGTAAACAATACAAACATATCTGGATTGTTTTTTAGCCTGGAAAAAAGGTGGCGGGCTAAGAATGGTGGTATCTGCCCGTCTGCATAGAATATGGCTTGTGGCTAGACTTAATGCAAAAAAGTAGATATGCGAACAACTGATTTTACTAACCACAGTCAAGCTAGATGGTTGCATAATCTGTCTAGAATGGGTGTGTGTGAAGGGATTGAAATGGATTGCCTGAATAGTGGATTCTTACCTATATCATGCCATTATTGCTCCATTCACTACAACTATCAGCTGAGAGGATCAAGCTAAAGTTAGCAGATGTGCTTAGACCATGGTTGGTTACATGACAGTGAAAAAAATGACCCTTTCTTAAGTGGCAGCATTGTGAAATGTCCACCATTTTTTCATTATAATATAAGTAGGAGTCCAGTGGCATCTTGTGTCCACCTGCCTCCAAGAATGCCTAGTATAAATATGGCAGTATTGACCCTTGGTTTACTCTAAAGATCTCAACAGTGATGAGCATTCCTGCAACTATCTCCTCTGAGGAAGAGATGCTGCTTGGTATGTAATACTTACTTTCCCAGCTAACCTGTATAGCTACCCAATCTGGTTCCAGAACCTAGAGCACTTGTATTACAGAAATCTAGTGTCTACACCTGCTTCAGCAAGGTTAAGCTACTGAACAAGCTGCCCTTAATTATTAGAACAGTATTTAAATATTCCTCAGATTTAATAATTCTGGAATCTAAGTATGGTCTTCTAAAAGATGAATATGGGCTGCACAATAGCTCCCTACTGGAGCTTGGAGCCTGTGACTTTCCTACATTGTAACAGTATAATGTTATTTATTTATTTTCTTAAACTTTATTGAATGCATAAGCACACAAGTCACAGGCAACCTTTTCTAAATACAGTCTAAGCTGCATTCCCAGTATGGATGCAAATATAGCTGTAGCTTCAGATAGGTACAGTGTCTCATTATGTGGTGTTCTTAGCTAGAGATTTGAAGTGCATTTAAGTGAATCCAAGACATCCACTGAAATCTTCAACAAATAACTAAAACTTTAATCCTGCTTTTTACACTTGTGTACCGTATTTCACTGAACTGTTGCTTCACTTTATGCTGTTTTTGCTGCTGTGACTGATTTTTTTCTGCACTTGTATATTTTGCTTCATCTGCTTTAAATAGCATAGGCTAAATTCAGACTTGCTGAATCTAGACTGTTTGGTATCACTTGAGCACTAAAACCAACCATCTTACATTAAGAAGGTCCTCCTGCACCCTTGTAGCAGAAGGATGTAGCTCAGGACCCATCTGAGTTGGAGGTTGCTGGAATAAAGGCTCTGTGAGGGGCTTTTCTATTGGTGCATTGTGTTAAAGCTGTTTAAATTAGTTTGCATTTAAGCACCGCGTTTGCGAGTAGTTATGCATTGTGCATTTGGGGTTAGTGGTGTCTTGTGTAGATGCAAACTTCTAGAAGCACATTTTTTTCCCTGAACACCACTCAGTGAAACCCTCTCAAGCTTCCCTGCTGCTCTTTGGGCAGCTCAGTTGCGCACTGCTGCACTGCAGACAGCACAGCTAATTGTTGTCAAGTGTCGCCTCACCTTCTTCATTAATCCTATATAGTTTTAAGTCCCCTTGCTAATCCCAGAGCTATAGCTGATCTTTTGCCCTCCCACAAACCAGGAATTATCTGCTGCTATGGACAGTCAGTTTCCTAACATTTCTCCAACTAGCCTGATTGACATGGGAATCCTGAGGCAATATAGCAATTAGCTCATATACTGACAACCACCTGCTCCTTAAGCAAACAAATACAGTATGTGAGAGATGTCACTATACCATGAAACTTGAATCAGTCCTCTCACATAACAATAAACAAGACATCAGAATGGATACCTGCTCACACACCTCTCCTCTTACACAAGATAAAATCAAGACACACAAACCCACATAAGCGGAGCTACTCACCAAGAGCTTACCAAAAGACCAGAGACCTCCCAAATACAGGCAAATCTTATATACTGGTATTCGAACAAAATCCACCAATACGCATAAGAACAAGTATAACAGTGTCTCAGCAATCAAGCACATGAGGCAAAACACTTCAAAACCAAATTTCATAGTCATAGGTGACTCAATAGTGAGACACACAGATGTCCCTCTCCCCTAGTTGGACAAGGAAGACGTCCAGCTCAGCTGCCTGTCGAGTGCCAGCATCCACATGTCATGCACATATTCAAGTCACTCAGCAGCAATTACCATTATGACTCTGTCATAGTACATGTTGTAGTGAATGACTTGAGATGTACCTCTCTGGGCTGTATGAATAGAGACATGATAGAGCTCTCAGATTATGTGTGCCAGGCAGGTCCCTAGCCCTAAGCAGCATTCTACCTTCACCTAGGATGATGCCACAGTACAGACAAAAAATGATCGATTTTAACAATTGGCTTAGATTCTGGTGTCACTCCAAGGAGATCCAATATCTGTCAGGCTGGGTAGACATGGTCGACTGACCTTGATGCTTCACCAGAGATGGCCTTCACCTGTCTCCTTAAGGCTTTAAGATATTGTCAAAGATATATGCCTTCCCTATAGAGCCTTTATAGACTATGTCAAAACAACAAAACTTCCAATGTAGAAAAATACTCTAAAGACAAACTCAAAGTCATGGTGCTTAATGCTAGGAGCCTAAACAGTAAGCTGCACTCCCTGGAAGCACTCTTCAGCTTGAAAGATGCTGATGGCTGTGCAGTCACTGAGACTTGGTTCAAGGCCATAGAGAGTACCCTGGCCATGCAGGGCTACAAGGCCTTGCACACGTTCAGACCCTCAAATGAGCATGAAAGAACCAAAGGTGGAGGTGTACCCATTTTTATTAAATCCAAATACAAATATGGATTTGTATTCCAGCGAGTCTTGTTTCCCCCATTTGCACCAGGAGGGAGAGATTGATTCCCAGCGGTTAACAAACAACAATTATACTATTGTGTCCAACAAACAGAATGATTTTAAAATGTATAACTATTCTGATGTGAATATTGACACTGAAGGAGCAAATATATTAGCTAGGGGTATGACTTTTGTGCCAACAAGATCTTTTGACTTCACGACTACTGCAACTGACCTGAAATTGTTTTTGAGAAAGGTGAATTTTTCTTTATTATATCATGACAATTTACATTGAGTTAATGATAACATATGGAATATTAGCTCAATTCAAAATCCCCCCTCTACCCCAAACTTGTCTTACATGAAAAGTTATGTGAGTTAGACCTTAAGAGTTTGCAGAAACACAAGAACAGACATCTAACAAATAACTTGAAAGAAAGTGAGTTAGTCATTTTAGAAACACTGCAAAAAGAAAAAGTAAGGGTCATGAAACCTGACAAGGGGGGTGGGGTTGTTATCATGGGAGTAGAGATGTACCAAAGAAAGATGCAGGAAGTTTTGAATACTGACGCATATAGAAAAATCTCATTAAACGAGTTGAATGGCGCATATAGAAAAATTCACTTACAATTAAGTGATATTTTCATGGAAAGGAGAATAGACATTCACCTTTACAATTACTTGAACATCGTAACACCTAGAGTACTAGTAGTGTTCTTTGGCATCCCCAAAATTCACAAAGGTCTCTTTAACCCTCCCATGAGACATCTTGTAGATGGTAGGGATTCTCTAACTTCATCCTGTGCACAATATTTGGATTATGAGCTTAAGAAAATCATAGAGAGGGAACCACAGATTTGTAAAGATTCATGGAGCTTCCTTGCGCAGGTCAATAGAATTCTGTATAATGTCAATGATATCCTGGTGACTATAGATGTTAAGGATCTTTATACTGTCATTCCACAAAACATAGATCTAGAATGGGTAAATGAGATGCTGTTAGAACACAAAGTGACTCATGATGCCATCACTTTAATTCTGGAACTTTTAGAATTGGTTCTTAGTAACAACTTTATCTCCTTTGACAATAAATATTACCTACAGAGTAGAGGTGTGGCCATGGGCTCACCATGTGGTGGAGCATTTGCCAATACTGTAATGGCTTACTGGGAGAAAAAGTTTGTGTTCCAGTCTAGATTTTACTCGTATATCAGGTTGTACCTTTGATTTCAGGATGACATATGTTTAATATGGAAAGGATCAAGTACTGAATTGGAGAATTTTTTGAAATACATTAATGAAACTACTACTTTCCTCCAATTCACATGGAAGTACAGCACTCAATCCATAGACTATTTGGACATTTTGTTATGTAAGGACCATCCTAATAGTCAGTATGTAACTATAATTTTAAGGATGAAAACTAATTCCAATTCCTTCCTGCATTTTAGCAGTTCTCATCCATTTCATCAAAAGAGGTCAGTTGTCAAAGGGCAACTAGTACGAGCAGCCTGAATGATCACCACTTTCGAAGATTTCTTGGATGAGTGTGATTTTGTATGCTCCATGTTCATTAGAAGGGCTTACTCAAGTAAGCTTATAGATGAAATAGTCAAGGAAGTTATAATAAAGAGATTGAATGGTCATTTTAAACCAATTTTGGACAATCAACACACATACTCAGAACCAACAGATGCCCCTAGGGAAGGAGTTCCCAATGAGAGTAGTTGTCAGAATGAGTGTCAGTTCAGTATGAGATGAAACAGGTCCCTTCAGATTTCTCCAAAGCACTGGTCATCACTTTTAGCCAGGAGGCTTATGCCTTAAGATCTATTTCTGAGAAAAAATTGTCCCATCCTGTTGGAAGACTCACATATGAGACAACATTTGGGAGATAAACCCATGATTATATATAGGAAAGGGCTCAACTTTAAAGACCTGCTTAAAATAAGGCAGGGAATTGAAACCAGGGTTAGACAAGGAATGACCGAGTGTGAAGCCTGTTCATGGTGTCATAAAATCCAAGCAACTAACAGCTTTACTGTGAGAAGTACTACATATTACCTACATAGCAAATACACATGTAGTTCTAAAGCAGTAGTTTATTTGGCAAGATGTAATTCCTGTCTGTGTTTCTATGTTGGGAAACGGAAAGAAAACTTTGGCAGAGAATTTATGAGCAGTAAAAAGACAAAATCTGAATAATGCGTTGGCTAAGCACATTAGTTGTAAAGTTGGTCACAATTTTAACTTTATGGCCATAGACTCTATGCCTATACATGACAACAAATCAAGGGGGCTGCTTTTAGAGATTAAGGAACGTAAGTGGCAAATTCATCTAAAGGCAGATAGTTGGCCAGGTTTAAATGAGCGAAGTTCAATCTCCCCTGTTTTAAAATTGAAAGCCCTTGAAAGGAAAAAAGTTACAGCATGCACCATTTAAATTAAATCAAATAAAATGAAGTTTAGTTTAGCTTATTGTATTTATTATATTCACTTATATTTATTCATTCATTCTTAGATATCTTCAGATATTATTGTATTGATTTACTTCAGCAAATATCCTTATAATTTATGAATTTATTAGAATTAAGTCTAGTCAGTAAATACAGAATATTGTATGTATATGTTTTTAAAAAAATGTTCCTATATTAGTTGTAGTTTCTGTATGTATAATGGGAAGAATGGTTTTAATTAATAGTGTTTGAAAACCAGATCATAGTAGGTTGTAGTAGGTGTAGGTGTATTGGAAGGTATGAGCTTTGTATTTTGGTATAAATTATTATGTCATCGACTCATGACTATTTGTGTGGAAAGGAACAAATCATTGTTTAAGGACCTTTATATAGGAAGTGATTTCAAATTAGTTGTTGTCTGATGAAGTTTAACATTAGTTTAAATGAAAGTGCTAACCAAATGTGTAAAGCGCTAACCAGATTTGTTGTTTTACTTAATAAAAGTCCTTTGCATGTTCATCGAGCATTTTGTGTTCGTTCTCAACTACAGTTTGTGGCCGGTGAAGTCTGTGCACTGCCTTTGCTTCTTTCTTCTAGTTTTCAGTGTGTTTCTTTTGTTTTTATCAGTACAGCCTAAACAAGCAAATGTCAAACCTTGAAAAGTCCTCTAAAGCAAGTTATGAGATTAGAGTGGCATCCCTAGATAAAGACAGTCATAAGGCATTATCTAGCTACATGCAAAACCTCAAAGGGAATACCCAGCTATGTGCCAAACTTATACTGGATGGCACCACTCACATGGAAGCTGAAGAAATTGCCAACCTGCTGGCTGACAGAACTGTCCTCACAAGCTATACCCCATAGCATTCCTGACACCTGTCCTCTACTCTTTATCTCCAAAGAACAGGTCATTCAAGCACTCTCCAAGGCCAAAATACGACCTCTATGGGATTGGAGAACATCCCAGGCTGCATGTTAAAGAATATAAAACAAGACCTAGTGGAACCAATTAGCTGTCTCTTTATCCACAGCCTGAACACTGGTTTTGTTCCAGAGGAGTGGAAAACAGCAATAGTAATTTCCCTTGCACAAAGGTCAGTCAACTGACCCTGGGAACTATAGACCCATTGGCCTGACCAGCCTTATCTGCAAGGCCATGGAAAGAATCATCATGGACCTTATCAACCAGGACATAGGCAACCTTCAAACTCTTGACCCAGCACAGTTTGGTTTTGTCAAGGGTAGAGCTTGCTTATTAAACCCAGTGAACTTCTTTGAGAAAATCGCCAAAGCCCTGGATGAGGGGAAAGCAGTACTCACCACCTATCATGATTTAGCAAAAGCATATAACACAATTCCCCATGCAGGGATCATTAAGAAACTCTCCCAGCTGGGTTTCAACCCATTCATCACTAGATGGATAGCAAATTGACTCACAGATAGAACACACACTGTTAAAGTTGGAGAGTCCACCTCCACCAGTAGACCAGTTACCAGTGGTTTACCTCAAGGATCTATGCTGGGCCCTCTACTATTTGGAATTTATTTTTCTGAAGTCCAGTCAAATGTTGATGGCCTGTGGCCTGCTAAGTTTTCAGACGACTGTAAACTGGGTGCAATCATAGAGTCCCCCAATGAAATCAGCAAAATACAGAAGGGACTAATCAAGACAAAATATTGGTACCAGGGCCATGGACTGAAACTAAATACAAAAAAATGCCTCATTAACACCTTTGGCAGAGAAGTAGACCCTGCTAGTTATGATATAGACAGCATCCCTCTAAGCTCAAACACAGTGATGCATGATTTGGAAACACAGGTTGATGGCAATCTAAACTTCGATCACCATGTGTCCGCAGACACTACCCATGTCATAACTAAGGGCATCGCAGCCAGAACAAAGGAGGTCATTAGTCCGCTGTACTTGGCCCTTATCACAGCTGTGATTGAGTACAATGCTTCCTTCTATATGTGCCTCACCAGACATTTGCAGCAGCTGGAGAGAACACAGAGGTTTCTAACCAAGAGAATTCAGGGTCTCCAAGATTTGACCTACACGGAAAGACTGAAAGTCTTATCACTGTACTCTGTATCATACAGGCTGCTAAGAGACAACTTGTGCCTGGCCTACACATCAGTCTCTGACCCTGCCCTAATGGAAATGCTGCATATCCGTAAATCAAATGGGATAACAGTCACTCACTCCAGAGATCTCAACCTGGCCTGTGATATTACTAGAACTTGTGCAAGAGACAGCTATGTCTCCTAGAGATTGCTGCTCCTCTGGAATAAGCTTCCACTTCATGTGAAGCAGAGCTATTTAAATGCAACCTTGACAACTGGATGGGAAACCGCAAATTCATCCTGGGGGTGGCACCTATGGCCCTCATGGACAGTGACACTTGGTGCTGATCATAGTATCTCTCTGCAAACAACAACCATCTAAGTATGGTCAACTAGGGTACTCAAGATTTTTACATGGCTAGGCTTGTAAAACCCCTAGGGCCATCAGTCTAGTAACCTACTATGAACCTATGAACCTATTAATTGCAAACCATACATAAGTTAGCACTGTTTAGAAGTAACAGCTGTAAACATAGCTTTACAGTGCCTGATACACCATTGCAGTCATAGTTTTACAGCATTGACAGCATCTACCACATGCATTGTGTAGCAGGGTCACATCACAGTAGTGTAAATGCATCTATATCAGATGATCAAATGTTTAGTTAAGCAAATAACTAAACATCGATCACTAATAATCACACACAAAAAACATTGAACGTCAGTTTCCACTCAGGGAAACAAAGCCGTTCCCCCCCCAAAAAAAATACAAATGAAGTGGGGGGCTTTGCCCCCCATACCCCCTAACTAAATATACTAACTCCAAGATCGCTCCACATTGAAAAAAGGGTAAACTCCGTGCAATGGCCAAACAACTTGTTTCCCTGAGTGGGAACTGTCGTTCGTGGTTTTGTGTGTTCGATTATTAGTGATCGATGTTTAGTTATTTGATTAACTAAACATTTAATCAACTAATATATACCCGTGTAAATTATGTATGATTAAAGCTATCTTTGTGGGATGCAGGACTAATGAAGCATAGGGCTGACTAGTTCTACATCAGCTGCATAGCACCACCATCATTGCTTTAACATTTTATCATAATAGGGATGTGCACGAGCACATGCTAATGGTGGAGGCTTGATCCCTTTGTGTTTCTCATCTCTTAAAGGTTAACATGCCTTAAAGTGCTTAATTGCGAGCATCAGTCTACCAAGTGAAACATTAATACCCCTCTGACAACTGGCAATTGAATCAGAGACTTTGATTAAGTAGAAGCAGTTAAGCAACTATTGAGTTGCTTGACTCTTGAATCTCCAGAACTGACTGACTGACTGACTGGGTAAGAGTGAGAAATCAAGGATGGCTTCTTCATCAGATAGCATAACTGAGGACTTAAAAGTTATTAAATATTCCTTATCTGCTCTGAATTAAATGTTTCAAACTTCTGCTATGGACACTATTAAAATCAAACATACAACTGCTAACCATAATGCCCATTTATGGCATTTACATAACATCCTTACAGCCCAGCAGAAGGAAATATCCAGGAACAAGAAAAGTGTTGTGAAATTGGAAATTAACTCCAGACTTCTTCAAACATCCTTGAACACTGTTGATCAGAGAATTGATAACCTTGAAAATAGTGTGAGGCACAATTACATCATGATTCATCGGGTCCACAAAAAAGTGGAAAGGAATGACACAGGAGGATTCATTACAATGCAGTACAGAGGCTCCATTCATCGAGCATATAATAGGCTTACCCAGAGGAAGGGAAAAGATAATTTTCTCAAATTTATTTTCAAGCACATGAGCTATATAAACAGAGAACAAATATTACAGGAAGCAAAGCAGATGCAAACTGAACTTAAGACTGCAGCCCCTGTAGTATGTTTAATCCCAGACTGTAGCACAAGGCTTTTTCTAAACAGGAAAGACCTAGCACCTTATTTCCATCTACTTAGAGAGAAACCTTATCTGGTATAGCTGCGCTTTCCAACCTCTCTCTCTCTACCTGAGTATAGTAAACTAAATCATTCCTTCACCTAGTGGAAGCGGTAGATAATTTCAGTGCAAATACAGACTAATCCAAGCATTTAACCTAAGCTGACGTTGTGAAAGAAAGCTTGTCATACCACTCTACTAACTCCCAGGGCCAGAAAAAAAAGGAGCAATCCAATAACTCCTCCCTTACCAAGTCCCTTAATGAGCAGAATTAAGGAATTAGAAAGAACCCAAGACAGACCCACTCAAGATCAGGCATAAAAGAGTTGCATGATTTCACTAAAATAATGACTAATATGGCAGTTCCTGTTGCAATTACTGCAGATCCCATAGGAAATAGGGAGTCATAGATGGATTTTACATGCTCAGATATGGAAATAGCAGAGCTGGAATCACTAAAAACATTGTGGGTAGAAATGCATTGGCATCAGAGATTCAATATGACAGTCAAGAGCAGGTGGAAGTTCACCCTACAGAATGGTCATGTGGGTGATGTGCGACCCTTTAAGGGTTTTACCTATATATAATGGTAGGAACCTTGTGGCTCTGTTTTGGGTACAAATTTCACATAGAGACCCATGCTTAAGGAGTTGCAATTTTTTGTACTGGCTATGCACCAGATTTAAACTGATTCTTCTTTTTCACTCTCTTTAATCTAAGATTTATAATGAAAATTTAATATGGGGCACTCAGAGCTTCAACAATACTAATCTTTTGATCCAATTTTTTCTATTTTCATTTGATTCAGCATATGGGACATCGGATCTGATTGGATCTGACCTTAGCAAAGAATTTGAAGTCCCCTCAGTTCCAGGGCTCTGACTCCTCCCCTATCCATAATTCCCTGCACTGCTCTCCAATACCTCAGACAGTGGGATAGCTAGAGTTTGTGCTGTCCAGGGCTGTCTTTGAGTTTGCCGCCCCTCCATCCTCACAAAGTCATGGTCAAATGAGACACCCCATACACAGCCCTCCCCCTGCAGCTATTCCAGTTTCCCATTACTTGGCTATTTCTCCTTATTTACTATAAACACTGTAATGTGCATACTGCTTTATGCTTTACTTCTACAATGATTATTTGGACTTCATTTAAAACTTTTATTTCAAAATTTATAGCACAAACACTGATAGACACCTGATAAACAAAGCAATACAGTCTCACAATGAAAACAGACTTAGCATTAAAACTTCTCTGCCTTTGAAACTCACGTTCTTTGAAACAGTATTGAAACCCACATTCAAAGAAAATGCATCTGGCTAGTGGCGGATAAAGTTTACCTTTGAGCTGTTTTCAAATCATAGGCCCCTTGCATACATATTTAGGACCATGCAAACATACGTGTTCTTTGAAGCACCTTTGTGATTGTATTAAATTATATTCCTTGTATAATACGGCACACTTGTTAGAGCGTGTTTTAAATTTATTGTTTTGAACATTTTCCCAGTAAGCAATGAAACAGAATGTATGAACCAATAATGACAAAACTGCCCATTTCAGAAAATTTCCATTATAAAAGTCTACTCAAACTTCTGTCATTACAATCCACCAATATCAGTAAATAAGGACAATCTCTGCAGAGGTAAAAATCATCTAAATAATTCCAGATTAAAGAGATCTGTAACTAAAGAGGTTGTTGCTAGCAAACAACTTTATATTTCATTGTTTCATCTACAAATAACGTGCCTGTTGCCCTTGAAGAATAAATTGCCTATGTTACATTACAAAAATGATAAGCTAGTAATATTGCAATAGGGAATGGATGGCAAACTGACAGGTTCATAGTTACTAAGTATGTCCTCCAAAGGAGGACATTCTGAGGATTGCAGCATTCACCCCCTTTAAAATACAACAGTACAGTCTCAGCAATCCATCTACATATTGTGGGAGCAGAACCCACAGCGTTCTATATCAACAGCAAGTATACTACTTGTGCTACTAACAATGCAAACACACTTGGCATAAGCAGCATTGAACTTCTTTTCCCCTGAAGCTCCCAGCTCCTTGTAAAATTCACTTGTCACTCAACTATATCGCTCAACTTTGCAGCACAAGAAATCTGGAAAAAGCCAAAATTTATTGGGGGCAACAAAGGCTCAAAACCAGGACACATTTTAAACAATGCTTGCATAATCTTAGAAAGTTGCTAAAATAAAATGTTTTGTGTTACCATGTGTTTTCTGAAAGATCGAAGACTGAAACATAAATGGCTATCATTATTTAGTAAATTCATTTCTCACCGATTTGCCAGAAAACCATAAAGTTTAAGAGGAAAAGACCAAAAGTATGAGACAAACCTTCCAGACATTCTGTGAAAATCTGGACAGTTGAGAGCTATGGACTCAACTTCTTAAATCACAAGTGGTGGTACAGGTAGAGAATTCAGGCTCTTGTTCATTATACCTAAGGTACAGGGTTTAAGCCTGAGTAACACTAACCACCAGGTATACCTAACTGGGGCAATTTATACACCACACACACACACACACACACACACACACACACACACACACACACACACAGACGTATGTTAGCTGGCAGCAATAAGAAGCAGCAAATTCCCATACTTGGTAAAACACAATAAAAAGCAGCAAATTTCCTTACTTGGTGAAGCAGCAAAGTGCTGTAAGCTCACACCACTCGTTAGCAGCAAATTCCCTTAAATGCTGTATTTAAAATTACGCAGGCGTTCAGGAAGAACAGGACATCTGTGCGGCAATGCACGCACAAATGTGTTTTGACTGGACCAGCTACGGGACCATTCTTAAAGAACGCCAACTATTAAAGTAAATGCAGTCCCAAAAGAATTCCCTTAAAATTAAACTATTAAAGTAAGTACAGTCACAAAAGTGCCACGTGGGGTGGACCGCCCCATTTACCACCACCCAAGCTACTCCACTGACCTCAGATTTCATTTACCGCCTGAAGCCTTCAGACATGTTCCTTTACATTTAGAAAGAGTTTCAAATTTTCGAAAATAGTTAAAATAGTTATATAGATTAAATACCTTTATTTTGTGCTCCTCCTCTACCAGGAGACCTGTCTCCCTCCAGCTTTAGTGTTAGCTTTATAATTATAGTTTAGTGGTGTATTAATAATAGTTTAGTGTGGTCATTAGCTTAGTGTGTTCTCTTTGAAATAGTTATAGGATAGTGTTTATTACTGCTTATTGCTATTTAGTGCTGTTTATAGAGTTTTACAAGTTTATTAGACTTTGAGTATAATATTTCATAATATCTTGTAGTTGTTTTTGTCTAGTGTTTTTTCTAGTTAACTTTAAGATTTCTTCATGGCTGAATCTCAGGCTTTTAAAAAGTGTTTGGAATGTGGGCATAAATTGCCCCCTCAGGATCCTCACACTTTATGTGTTTATTGCCTGGGTGCTGCCCATTTGGACACACAATGCTCTTCATGTGCCTCCTTTAGTGCTAGAACTTTACAAGCTCACTGCAACAAATTGGTGGTGAAGTGACTTCTCTCTGTAGAGACAGGGAACTAATTCTACTGGGCCATCCTCTTCTTAGTCCCCTGCCAAGAAACAAGACAAGGCTTGAGCTTTAGATAAGGCCCCAGACAAGGAGAAGGAGAAAGGTAAACTTAAAGAAAAAGAGAAAAACAAATCTCCTTCTGTATCTAAATGATCCTCAGGTCTGTCAGTTCCAGTCTGATCTGCAGCAAAATCAACTAGGAGATCAAAACTGACAGCTTCTTGTTCCAGACCATCCTCCCCTTGGTCCTGTTTTTCTCTAGTACCTGTAAACCCCAGGATGCACTCTCCAACCTTGCAGGAGAAAAGATACTCCAGATGTCCTTCCATGTCACTGTTGCAGTATTCTTACACCAGGGATCCCCTGCCAAGGGCGTCCCATTGTCTGACCAGTATACCAAAGCCTTTAGGTTGCTTTAAGGTATTCTGTATGTCACACTTCTGCTCCTCGCTTAGTGTAGGGCATAAAGGTGACATCTGGACATACCATCCTCAGAACGTCTTGCTACCAGTCCGAACGCCATCTCTTGATCATCTGTCTGAATGCTCTTTCCATTGCTGGTTCACCAAGCTATTTCAGATAAGTGCCCTGTTGGGGTTTTGGTTGTCTTATCTTTCTTTTACTATATTGTTACTTGTGGGATTTCATGTCATCTAATAACAGTAAATGCCAGTGTGGGAGACAGATTCCCCATAAAGACCATCACGATCAGTGTCTGTTTTGCCTTAGCGCTTTGCATGACTATATGTCCTGTTCTATTTATCTGTCAAGCCTTTGTTCCCAAGACCCTTTGTGGTAGGCTTTCTTCTTTGGCACTTTATGTTGACAATCACTGTATTAAGCTTCTCGCTAAAGTCACGATGGAGGGAACTTCCCACTCTGAGGGACAGCCATCTGGGAAGAAGAAAGCCAAGAAATCTAGTTTGGAGTCTTCAGCTGTTCAGCCTCCATTCGATGTCTCTCCTCAGGTGAGTGATAGCCCAGAGGTTCACCTGGCTTTATTGTTGGATTCTTCTGCCATGACCGTGTTGGAGACCAGCAGGGGTCCAATCTTAGGCATGTCTGAGGAGGCATTACAGATGTCAGGTTTGGATATTGGGGGGAACCACAACTGATTATCTCTGAGGAGCCTAGGAGTGTTCCTCAAATTTTAGTCAGAGAAGAAGTTCCTGCTACAATTATTGAATGCTGTCTTGGTCAGAGACTTCTAAATTTTATAAGGCAGACAGCCCATTAAGCAGAAAAGTAAACATATTTCTTCAGCTCCTAAGGATCCACAAATTGAATGGCAGTTTTTCACTCAGGGGTTGTTTAGTACTTTGATGGCTTTAAAACCTCCTCATGGAGTTTCTGTTCCAGCCTCCACTTGGTCCTCTACCCCCTTAAAAGACCCAGAGAACAGGATTCCTCTGAAGACTAGGCAGATTCTGATGAGGAATCCCTTGCTTACTCTTCCCATATTCCCTCTCCTTTGGATTATGGATCAGCGGAAGATGAATCGACCAGTCCTGATACTCCCTTTGAAGAGATGTCTTTTGGGGACACTGTCTCTAAGATGATAGAGTTCTTTAAATGAAATTGTGTTCAAGTTTCTGAGATAAAAAAAAGATATTATGAGCTACTGCAGATGAATTCTCCCTGAACTTTTGCTGCCCCTCCTGTTTTGGCTGCTTTGTTGGATGCTTTTTCCTAATGCCTCTAAGGCACCAGATTCTCAGCCCCCTACCCTCAAGAAACCTGATAGGTTCTATAGGGTGCCTGAGGACTGTAAATTCTTGGCCAAGTGTCCTACTGCTGACCCCTTGGCAGTGTCTGTAGCTTCTGACAAGCCATCTCAATTGCTTCCTTCCCCTAAGTTACTGTCTTCTGATAAAGATAGCAGAAGGTCTATACCTCTGTAACCTTGGCTTTTAGGGTTGTTAATTATCAGACCCATATGTCCAGGTATTTGTTGGTTCTGCTTTCCTAGGCCTGTCAGGGGATTTCTGATTTTCCAGACTCTAAAGGAAAAACTTCTGCCCTTTTCCTGTTAGGGACTTCCTCCCAGTTGGCTTGTCATTCCATCAAGTGTAGTTGTGATGCAGCAAATGCTTCCTGTAAATCTGCTGCTTTTGGGTCAGTGACGAGGAGGTATTCTTGGCTTCAGCTTCAACCTTTGCTCACTTCTTCTGGTGTTTTTTTCAAGGGTTTGGATACTCTTTTCCTGAGGCAGCTTCCTGGACTTCTGTGCATACATTTACCAAGCACTACAAGTTGGATGGAATTTCCAGAGCTAGAGCTGATTTCGCTAAGGCCATATTTCATGACTTCCTAGAGGACTCTGCTGATCCTTCCTCCTCCCTCCCTTCTTCCTGAGCTTTGGCACTCTCCCTAGTGTGATGAATACTGCAACAATGAAATGGAAGGACATAGAATCGATGTGTAAAATCTTACCATAACAGTAGATGTCCTTCTCTTCACTGTTGCAGTATTCACTCCCTCCCACCTCCCCCAGGGGCATTTATCTTCTGGATGTGCTGACTACCTCTTTTTTCCTTGGACTTGTGTTCCTACTGGGGCTCTCAGTTCTGAGGATGGTACATCCAAATGTCAACTTTATATGCATGACGTATGTCATACCTTAAAGCAACCTAAAGGCTTTGGTATATTGGCCAGACATTGGGCCGCCCTTGACAAGGGATCCCTAGTACAATGAATACTTCAACAGTGAAGAGAAGGACATCTACCATTATGGTAAGTTTTTACACAGCTGTACTGTTTTCTTCAGTGGCTTCAGCTACCTGATCATCTTAAAGGTTGACAGAGTATGAAGTCGACAGGAAGATGAAAAGGTAGCTCAAGGCTTGGCCAGAGTGGCAAGCAGAGGGCCTACAATCAGATGACATGCCTAGATTCATCTTTGTGATTTTTCAGAAGGCATTAAAATGTCCTTCATCAACGCCCCTTATGATGGTTCCACATTTTTTTGGGCCCAAAATAACAAGATAACAAGATACCTTAACCAGGAGTCAACAGGAAGGAAAGACTCTCTCTTCAGTAAGCATTCGTTTTTCTGCCCCTCAAAGGTCCTATTCCAGAAACCAGAGGGTGGGGAAAAAAGATGTGGTTTCACAAGTCACAGAGCTCTTACAGGATTTTACTGGCAATATATCTCCACGTGATAGAGATGAAGGGAATGCTAATAGACATCACCCAAAAGACAGAGGCAGACCACACAATCAGGGCTTCCATGGCCCCTTTACCAAAAGGCCCTAACAGCATCCTTGAAGGTTCCCCAACTGCAGCACTTTGGAGGCAGTTGTGGGATACTTATCTCTGCACCCCCAAGCCTTGATAAAATTAGCAAGAGACAAGTGAGTGTAAATGATAATTTCCAGAGGCTGTTTCACTCCCTTTTCTTGTCGTCCTGTAAAGAAAAAGGTGACTCCTGATGTTCCATCCAGCCAATGGGAACAAACAGCACTGGAAAGTTCCAAGCTGCAAGAGAAAAGAGTCATCCAAAGACCAACTAGGATCCAGAGACTCCTCAAGTTTCTTTTGAGTTCCAAAGAAAACAGGGGACCTAAGAGAAATTTTGGATTTCAGTCATCTCAATCAGTTTGTAAAATAGGCAAAATTTTGGATGGTCACAGTTCAGTCCATACTGCCTTTTCTGCTGAGAAGGGATGATTGGATGTGTTTGATAGATCTCCAGGATGCCTACTATTATATGAAGATGTAGAAGCGGTCCAGGAGATTTCCTCATTTCTGGCCTGAAGGCAATCATTTCTAATTCAGAGGCCTGCCATTCGGTCTCACCATAGCCCCCAGGGTGTACACCAAGATGATGGCAGGGGTGGGAACGCAATTGCATAAGATTGGGATCCAAGTTTTTCCTTACTTAGATGATTGTCTCTTAACTGCTATATCCATGCATCTTCTGCTACACCACCTAAACCTTCTTCTGCAATTCTTACTGGCTCTAGGCATATCAGTGAATTTTCACAAGTGTCAATTGCTTCCAATACAGCAGATAGAGTTTATCAGATGCTACCTCAATACCACTCTTCAAGTTGTCAGTCATCTACTACAAAGATTTGGTTCCCTACGTCAAACAGCCTCACTGGTGTTACATCATCCTAGCCCCCTTCACGATTGATACTTCGTCTACTAGGCCTCATGGCTTCTACCATATTAATGGTTCCTGTGTCTTGACACCACATACAAATTCTTCAGTGGATGCTTGCAATTCAGTGGTCTCAGAAGTTTCATCCTTTGCACACCAGGATTCATCTCACAAGAATTTGCAGACATGGTAGATTACCTCACCATCAATAACACAGCAGTTACCCTTTCATCCAGTCACACCGACAGCAGTAGTGACCATGGACACCATCCTTCTAAGGTGGGGGGTCATTTTGAAGGGAGGATGATCCAGGGTACATGGTCAGATTTAGAGGCCAGCCTTTACATCAATGTCTTGGAGATAAGGGCGGTCCTCCTCACGTTGCAGGACTTTTATGCACACTTTACACTTTGCAGTTAGTCTTAGCCAGGCAGCTTGGTCCCAGGGTGTAACAGGAGCAGTCAGGTAAGCAAACATTTATTTTAATAACATATCTGCTTTTGATCATAGTGCCAATGTGATATGTGATCACAACCTCTGATATTCTGCCATGATGTATTAGTTTTTAGGCTAATACAGACACTGTTAGCTGAATTGGAGGATTTATTATGGTTAAATATTAATGCATGGTGAATTTCCACTCCATATAAAAATATATCAGTAGCTTAAAAGCATGAAAGCTAAGATTATTTTTATGTAGGAAACTAAAGTTAAAAAGCAAGATACATTTTGTCTATTGGAATATTGGAAGGGTTGTGGATGGGTAGTATGTGCAATGCGGCAAAAAGAGAAGTGTTCATTTTTAATGTGTGGATTGCTCAACTGGACTAAAATAATGCAAAAAAAACATATGACTTGGGTAGATGGATTATTTTGTTATGTATCACCTCATGAGGTAAGTTACTTTTACGGCCTAAACTTCAGCAATAAGGCCCACTTAATGCAGTTCTTTGAGACTCTCCTTATTTACAGATCGCAGCCAATTATATAATTCTAGGAAGTGACTTTAATATAGTTCTAGACCTGGAATGGGATTGAATCTCCCCAAACTCACACATATTCAAAAAATTAACTAATTACTGAAAACTATAATGAAGGAACTGGACTTGATAGATGCATGGCACTTTCTTCAGTCCCTCAACAAAAAGCACATCTGTCTGGCCATGAAGGTAGGAATAGCTAGCAGACTTGATATGTGGCTGATCTCAAGAACAATGCTACAACTAATGCATGTCTCCAAAATCAAGGCTACTGTCTGGTCAGATCATGCCACAGTAACTGTGTACACTAAGTTAGTCAAAAACAGGATAAACACATACTGCTGGAGGTTGGACCCCTTGTTGATTAAAGACTTCAATAGCTTTGATGAAATTGGTCAGTATATAGAAACTATTGGAATGAGGCTAGGAAAGAAACAGTCACTGTAAAATGCTTTGAGAGTGGTTCATTATTAAATTAAGAATGTTTACCAAACAGTTAATTAAAAGGAAAAGGCTAAGCAGGGGCATAGAGATAGCAAGTGCAGAAGCAGTGGTACAGAGGGATAAAAAATTCTATGTAAAAGGGGGCTGTTCTGACAAATGCATATTAAGTAAGATAACTGTTGAAAAAAGGGTCCATCGACTGAAATATGCAGTCATCAATAAAAAATTGGAGAGATGTAAAAGATTCTGTTGTGTAAGAGGCATTACTTCTCAACAATTTATAGCCAGATAGGTAGAGGAAGGAAGCAGGGAAATGTCTATACCAACCATGACTGATACTAACAGGATGGTCTACATGGACTCAAGAAATATTAATAGTATTCTTACCAATGAATACATGTTGCCACAGACAAATTCACAAATAAATACACATGGGAGATTTGCCTAGATTATATCTGGGTTATGGCTGGGAGGAGTACGAGGGAATGACTATTACAGGTTGGGGTGGGGGTGGGTGGGGTTGCTACGGCAGATATCCTGGCCACCAAAGGAGGTTTAAAGCCAGGGAAGGCCCTGAGCTTTACTGAGATTATACCAGATTTTTTTCAAAGTTAATAAAGTTGGTCTCTGGTTACCATTAGTACAGTTATATAAAGAAAGTGAAAGTATGGGCCAGTTTCCTAATAACTCCCAAGAACCCAAGGTGCTAATGTTTCCCAAACCTGTTAAGAACAAAGCCATTTCTGGCAACTATTAACCCATTTCTCACTAATTCAGCTGTCAAGATTCTGGCAAATAAGTTGGCCAATATACACCCCATTTTAGTCTCTGAGTACTAACACGTTTTTTTTAAGAACAGAAGCTGGAGCTCTGATTTGGTTAGACTTTGGCTAAACTTTCAAAGCTGGTGTGAGAAGCATAACCAAGAAGAAGACATTCCAATAGACTTAAAAAGGTTTTTAACACTGTTGAATGGGCATTTATTTGGGATAGCTTAGCCTTTATGAACTTCCCCCTTCAGTCATACAAAATGCAAATTCATTTTCACAAATCCAACAGTGAAGATTGCAATTAATGGACTACTGTTGTTGCATTTAGTAAGTTTAATCAGAGGATTGTGCCAGGACTGCCCACTATCAACACTACTATTTATATTGGTAGCAGAGATTTACATGAGATATTTAACACTTCACTTAAAGGACTTTAAGACTGAACTTCCCTATCGACATTCATTTATATCTACATAGTTTGTGGTCAACTTCATCATGTGTCTGGCTTATTCACAAATTAGCATTGACATAGCACTGGCATGCTTCAGTTTCTTAGATAAAGTCAGGTGGCACTACAACCCCCCCCCCCCAAAGAAAGTGTAGCATTTCTATTTTTTATGAATTTTTTTTTAGTAATTATACAGCACAGCTGCAATAAAAAATAAAATAAAAATAAAATAGAATATTCTAATGCTGTTACCAGTACTCATTTGTCCATATATGGAAGAGGGTAAAAATAAAAATGTTATGCAGCATGAGTTCCTGCAGGTAACAGCAGGCCAGTCAGATATTTGGTGGTAAATGCAATAAAAGTACCAAACCAACACAAACTTTGTTTTTATTGTTTTTTTATGGATTAAAGTGTTCTTGGAATTTACCTGCAGCTGTGTTGGTTTGGTACTTTTATTGCATATCTCTGATCTTTTCCTATAGTACCATTCCCTATTCTGTTCTCGACATTTATTTTTTGAAGTATTTGCTGGTAAATGTTATGTTGTTTTTCCTAGGGACTGGTGGGAATTAGCCACCATGACTGTACATCAATAACATATACAATAACAACAAAAACATAGTGTTGGAGTTTGTGACTGGCAACATTGATGGGGACCCCACCTAGCACCATGCCTTAGGCAGATGCCTAGGGAGCCTAGTGCTAAATCTGGCTATGCACTGGACACTAGGACAGAGAGGTACAACACAAATGACATTGTGATGCATGCATACAATACAGAAGCAGACAGTACAAGGATGTAGGATATGGTACTAACAAAGACAAACAAAGAATAGGATTCAAATTAATGTGGAGAGTGGGATGTGTGTGCAGAACACTTACAATGCATGCACCACAAAGAATGGGAGAATATACAAAAGAAGAAGAGTGTAAAGTTAAATATGGATATCGGACATGGAAGAAAGGAGAGGGTAGTCAGACGGAAGGTCAGAGGGGAATGGGTATTTTTTTGTTGAGACAGGCTACCTTTTTATTTTATTTGGAGAGAAGAAGTCTAGATTGGGTGTTGGTAATTAAGATAGCATACGTATGTTGGCTTGGCAGAAATTTGTGTGGGAAGTGGTCTGTATGTGGAGATCACACACATACAATGCACACACTCCAAGGAATGGGGCAGATAGGAAAGAAGAAGAGGGTAAAAGTAAAGAGGGATAATAGACATGGAAGAAGAGAAAGGGTCGTCAGATGAGTGGTCATAAGGAAAAAGGCAAATGGGTATCTATTGTGAGGATAACCCCCCCCCCCCCCTTTTAATTATTTATCTATTTTTTTTTTTTTTGGAAAGAAGTACAGGATAGATATTAGTAAACTGAATGGTATAAATATGCATATGGGGTAGGAATTAACATGGTTAATGGGACACATGTGGGGAACACACAAAATGTACACACTCCAGAGA
Organism: Protopterus annectens; assembly: GCF_019279795.1. NCBI lineage: Eukaryota > Metazoa > Chordata > Ceratodontiformes > Protopteridae > Protopterus > Protopterus annectens. The sequence goes on along the minus strand of NC_056735.1, from coordinate 723,274,732 downwards.
TTGAGTCTATAGGAAAGAAGAATAGGGTTAAGGTAACGAGGGTTAACAGACATGGAAGAAAGGCAGTGATAGTCAGTAAGTTTGTCAGAGGGACATGGGTATTTTTTTGTTGGGATAGGTCCTTATTTATTTATTCATTTTTTGAAGAGAAGAATGATTAGTTTGGTGTTGGTAAACAGAATAATTGGTGGGGAGTGGGACAGTACTGTGATGTGTCACTCATGGGAAGCTATCCATGCATGAACATGTCAATGCACAACCAAGATGGTTAGGTGTCTCACTGAAATGACAGAGTAACACTTCTACATAGTATTGTCACTTTCAAAGTACACAAGCAACAGCTACCCACTAATATTAGAATAGCAGGCAGTGAGAAAGTGTCATTGCAGTTAGCATGTTCTACTGTAACAAGAACACGCAGTCACATATACACATATATATATATATATATATATATATATATATATATATATATATATATATATATATATATACATATACATACATATACATATATAAATGCATGCCACCACATGGTGGATAATATGCAGAACCAAGGATGCTGCTCTATTAATAGTGACTGCCTGTATACTCAACTTCCATTGGGATGAATACATACAGGGATGATGAGATGCAAGTAAGGTTAACAGTAGAGGCATGTGCCAAATAGGTTTAACCTGAACTGCATCATAAATGCAGAGAGTAAACACTGCCTGCATTTCAAATGCATGAGAGACACAAATACATGTCTCATACCGTATGTGTATTTTACTATGGAAATACTTTAATATATGGTAAAGCATACAGACACACCTTTAAATATATTATACTAATTACATAATATGCTGGAGTTTCACAAATACATTCTCCATGTTCATCTCCTAATTTTGTTACACAGCATTACTTGATTACTTCACCGTGCTACTATAAATCACAAATGGATGGAATGTTTTGCAAAGCAGAGAAAAAGAGAGATAAGTATAAATAATGCTAACCATTTATCACAGTAGTTAATCAGACATTTACAGTAATACAAACTGCTGAGGTTTCACGGTGGGAGCAGTCAAGCTTAAAGCAGTCCTCTGGCAGTGTACAGTGGACCTCTGCAATCCAGTTGTGCAACATCTTACGTATCTTGCAGTGGATATTGTTATATCTGTGGCAGACCTGCACTGTACTCCAATAAGCATATGCCATCCATAGAAGTTCAGAGGTAATCATTGTCCACACATCTATCATATTCATTCCGGATCATCAACCTGGCTTCATGTGGAACGTACACATGGAGCCGGTGCATGGCCTCAGTATGTGTCCAGTTGGGCATGCAGACATGGTCCAGTTGTCATTATGTTGCCATTTTTGTAGCCAACAGCTTGTCAGTCAAAAAATGAAATGCCCTGGAAAAAGGATTTGCATGAGATTTTAAATTTTGCAAACTCATGGGGGGAACACAGAAGATATGTATTACACACCCACACCATAGGTGGACACACTGCAGGCTATAGTCTGTGCTTGTGCACTTGCTGCGTTATATGCCAATGTACATAGAACAGTTTACATGGATGTACACCAATGAAATTATTTAATGTTCTCTGTTAATGAACCTCATTGATTTTGTTTTTTTTTCATTAATTATAGATCCTTGCTAGTTTTCAGGAATACCCTAGGTTGTTTATATTACAGCTGGTGAGTATTTCAATTGTTATTTTTATTTCCATATATTATTGTTTGTGTAAATGTTGTGGTTGATTGCATAAATTGTTACGGAATGTTGTGGTTCTGAAAGTACCCATCAGTATCCACATTATAAATTCAATTTTATTGTTTGTTTGTGGATGTTGATTTCTGGGAAGCAGGTTGTTTATATATCTGTTATTCCTAATGAAACATTGTGAAGATGTACGCTATGAGTTGTAGTGAATGAATTCTGCCAACATTTTTTGTTTCTTATTACTATTTCAGACTACAGTACAACTGTATTGCATGGAAGACATTAACTTTATTGCTTGTCTTGACATTCATCATGTCCTTTAAAATCCACAGTGTGTCTGTAATTGTTTGACAAATGTGCTGTACTGTCTTCAGACTGTTATCATTTTTGTGGACACTTGTATATACATGCTGTCAGTTCTGTATTCATGTAGTTTGGTTTCCACACTTGTCCGTTGTTATATTGTTTTGCAAGTACAGGTAGGATTTGAGTTTTCATTGTGGTTATAATGACTGTGGTATGCAGATGTGCATTGTGTGATAATGCTGCTAACATGAGGATCAGATAAAGGTCACTGTTGTTTGGTCACTACATGTACTGACTTTACGTGTAACATTATAAATATAACATGCCTTTAATCGACATTGCTGTACATAGAAGTGGGTGCATTCTTATATGCTTGTGAATACTATTTGCAGACATGCATTGTAAGGCATACATGCATTGCTCATTCATGTATATCTGCTATTGACCAGTCTTCCTCACATGGCTTCCTACTGAAATGTTAGCACTTGAAATGCTGGGTACAGACAAGCCAAAAAAGACTGAAAACCCAGAAGAAGAGTGAATCTTGAAGATCAGTCTTTTCCTTTAAACGGGAACACACTATGGCCGTAGCAAAGTCACCCAACAGCTAAGGCAAATTGCTGGCCAACTGTGGCAGCAAAGGCTGTTTGCTTAATTTATTTTTGTTTTTGTAGCTGGAAGAAGGACCAACTGTGGGACTGATAGTCTGTTCCATGGTCAAGGCAAAAATGGTGCCTCTTTTCCCAGAGGGGGGAAAGCAGCAATTGCTGGTAAACACTAAAAAGTCCACAAATTTACTTTTTTTTGACAAAAAAAAAACATAGTAAAAAGCAATTTAAAACATTATTTCAGCCCCACAAAAGTAAAATAAACACAATTTCTCCACAGGAAAAATGTTCTCAGTTACTTTATAGCACTTTTAAACTGAAAGAAAAATTAGCTCTCTATTTAAGAGTACATTGCAGTCTCGAAACATTAAGTTAAACCACAACACTTCTAGTTTTAAAATAACCTTCCTAAAAAAAGGAATTAATAAAACATCAACAAAATTAAAAAAAAAATGGAAGTTTTTTTCTCCCAAAGGGAACTTTTCTGCTCAGCACTCAGCAGTAAAACTCTGATCTTCTCACCCTAACTTGTCTTTTAATCTTGTCTGCCTGGCAGTCTGGGTGCACGGAAGGTGCCCTGAAGCATTGGAAGTTGACTGACTGTTATATCCTTGGCTTGATAAAACCCATATAGACAAGGCTACTGCAGCAGTGATCATTTGAATATCTATTGTTATCGTATGTTTAACTTACACAACTGTACTTTCCTGCTGCACTACTGGCAACATTATATATTGCCTCTACATATGCCTTCATGGTGTGTCCATTATCAATTATTGCTAACAATGTTCTTCTTTCGTCTTTTCCTGGTCAAGGGTCGCCACAGCGGAACTCCGGTCCACTAATGATTGGTAGTAGATTTTTACGGTGCCAAGGTGCCAGCCTGATGCCCAACCTTCAACGAAGGCGCACCCATTCACGCATGTCTTTCGAACGCCACTCAACCGCGGGGAGGACATGCAGACTCCACACAGAAGGCGCTCCAGCCGAGAATCGAACGGGAGAACCTCTTGCTGTGAGGTGACAACTCTATCGCTGCACCACCGCGGCTTTATTGTTAACAATGTGTGTCTGCATTTTGTTCCTCTTGTATAGGTCACATATATTCATGTGCCTATGAGGTGTTGTTTAGCTTTACAGACAGATATGGGTATACAAAATATGTTGCTTTATGTACAAGCATACATACAGTGTATTAAGACTCAAACTTCTGAGCCAGACATTGCTGGGTTACCTGAGCATGTATATACAGATGCAGCCTTTGTCATCCATGCCATGTTGGTAACTTACCTGTACCCTCTGTGCAGCATGTGATTGTCCTTTTCAGATGTCTAGGGGTTTATTGAGATGGATCACCTACATCTAAGGTTAAATCCACTAGGCACACTGGAACGCAGGCCACCCTACTTAGATGTTAGCATTTTATGCAGTATGGCACATGTAGGGATCATCTACATAGTCTTTTCCAGTGCATACTGCAGGGCACTGTCAAATGTATCCAGACACCTTTGTCTGGCTTTCAGCATGCTAATCACTTACTCAGTGATGTTAGCTGTTGGTGCTATATACTCTATTAAACTCATCTTTAGCAGGTGTAAATGTGTCTCTTTTTATAAACACCTTTATTGAATTCTCACTTGTGACATAGGCAAACTTACATTTATACAAAAGTAATCAAACCATATTAACAAGTTCACATTTACAAAGGTTATATACACATCACATATATTGCTATATGTCATATAATGCAAAAAAAAAAAAACATTACAATGATTCAATTCCTGACATCTTTTAAACCTCATTTCTCTTCTAAAACATTTTTCTGCATGTATTGTTCCCATAATTTCCATTTTTTCTATGTAATTTATTTCCACTCCTTTCTAAAAATCCCACTTCCTGTTCTTTTATTTCAGTTACAATACTCACTGCTTCAGGTTTGATTTCCGTTTTCTAGCAATTGCTTTTTTTTGGCAGCCACTAGAATTAAACTTAACAAGGCCAAACTATGTTTAGGCAATTCAGATCCTGTATCCCAGCTCAAAAAATAATTTCCTTATTTACATTCATTTGCTCGCCCTGTATTCCTGACAGAGTACTCTACTGGGAATTTTAAAGTTTTCCAACTCATTACACTCCAAGAACATATGCTCCCAGGTACATGTGGATGTGTCTCTTAGTAGTGCCATGAGTCAGAGCTCTAGTGCATAACTTGCAGTCACGTATTAGTACAGCATAGAAAACCTATTAGCAATGTACCATCACACACTATTAGAACACACATACAAATTCCCATACAATTATACCTAACAAGTAGTAGCCCTTTAGGAATGTCACCTTCCATGAACATGACTTATAGGGCAATTTGCCACCATATGTCATCACCACCTAATAGCAAAGGTACTCTTCAGCCCATCATAACAAACCATTCATACCCACAAGATTACAGACCAGGCAAAAAACCTAGGGGAGGAGCATTAATTCTCTTCAAAGACAGCCTCAACCCCACCATCACTGCACAAGCTAATAGTAACTCAGAACTGTCTCTTAACTGGATCCATTTAAAATTTCCAGCAAACAACCAAAAACTCCTTGTTAGAGCCAATGCATAACTACCTCCACCAACCTCACTACCAAAATTCAATACCCTTATTCAACAAATATATGTTAAAACTCCTAAAAACTGTAATCTAATCATTCTTTGATACTTCAACTTTGATTACTTAGGACCAAAAGCCATTGATTGTCAACTCCTGGCCAACTTAAGTCTTTCCCTAATCAACTCTGAAGCCAGAAGACAAAACCTTCAATCCAATAGGCATACCTTAGTAGATCTTGTAGTAACTAATAATCCTACAATGATGTCTCATCTTACCATACACACACCCTTCTTCAGTGATCACTGTCCCATAACTTTCTCAGTATATAATCTGACATTAAAATATAAACCTAAATTTATCATCTTCAAACCCAAAAAACATTTGGAATATCATTAATTAAAAAAAAAACAACTTGCCACCCTTGACTGGCCACACTTACTTGCCATAAAAGACCCCAATGAACCAGCTAACAACCTTACCAGTAGCCTACTACACTTGCAAAACAAATTCTTTCTCTTGGTACAAAGGCTACTTCAACCTCATTAACTTGACCGGGTACCTAATGAACTTCAACACCTCCTCAAATTACGTGGTGAAGCATTGCACATTTGGAAATGCAACCCATCCTCAGATTCCCATGCCAGATATACCTCACTAAGCAACCTAGCCAAGCAATCCATTCTCAGACACAAAAACAGTCACTACTAAAACAAACAAATATCACTTTTAGCCAAACCCAAAAATTCTGGAAAGAAATTAATGTGTTGACTGGTCAAAAAAATAAACACAGCTCAACTCCACTCCTCTGAACCCCTTTAATATCACACAAACAAGCCACCCTCTCCCCTTTTATGGTCCACTATTCTTCTTCAAAAGATTAGAATCAAAGAGAAAGAAACACAAATGGCCCAAATACAAAAAGAAACACAACCCCTTGGTTCATTCACTTTTGTAAGGACTTAATCTCCCACCCTATCGCTCACATGGAAAACCTCTGCTTAACTAATGAGATTATGTCTCAGATCTGGAAAACTCGTGTTCCAAAGCTACCAAATTCAACTGTTGTTTCGCACTACCCATCTCAATACATCCCACTTAAGGTAAAATGCTAGAAACAAATATCTACAACCAAATTACTGATTAATTACATTAGTACCATTTTCTATCCAGGAAGCAACATGGATTCTGGTCTGGATGCAGCATGATAATAGCCCTTTACTCCCTCACAGATGACAACCAGACAGAAGCTGTCTTTACTGACCTCACAAAAGCCTTCATCTAATTGATCATAGCTTACTGTTTGACAAATTAACTGAAATAGGCGTTAGTGAGGATGCAAAACCTTGGTTTGTAGATTTCTTCACCAGTAGATCCTTCAAGGTGAAAGTAGGGACAACCACCTCTGAAACAGCTCATCTTATGAAAGGAGTCCCCCAGCTCCAGTCTAGCCCCTCTGCTATTTTCCATATTTATCATCAAACTCCCATCTGATCACCCTCAGATGCTCTAATTCTTCATGCAGATGACATGATCATCAACAGGTCAGACAGATCCCACTCTATTATACAAAGTCAGCTCCAAGATGACTTCCAAACCGTCAACCAGTGGCTAATAGGCCAGAAACATATACTCAGTCCCACAAAAACAAAAGCAATGCTATTTGGAATCACCCCCCCCAAAAAAAAACAACCAAAAAAAAAAAACCCAAAAAACACTCAACTTCCTTAATATTAAAGATGTTAACAATACAACCATAGACACTGCCATATCCTTCAAATAACTTGGCATTTGGCCAGACCACTCTCTTAACTTTCATCTTCACATTCAAAAGAAATGCAAAAAGATCAACTCACTACTATTCTGGGAAAACAAGCTATCACTTCTTCTGTCCAAGTCAGACAAAGCTGCCATAGGCAAAGCAGTACTCTTATCAACTTGAATATGGACTACCCATAATATCTGCAGTCTCAAAGAAAAATGCTAGCACCTGCAAACCATCTCCAATAAAATATGTGGGTTCATTACTAACTCTCTCATTAATGAACACCACTGCCTAAACTCTTGCCAAAGCTAAATGTCTCCCAGTACATTTGACAGCCAATCTCCTACTAGGATCACTAATTCACAAAGCCCTTTCTCATTAGAACATCTTCCCCTCTTACTCATTAACTTTTCACCAACCACCCATATAATCTCAGGGATATCTCAAAATCTCAACCCACGGTACTAACTCCAAAAACTAAACTTCATTGCAATGAGCATGTGTTCTTCATCTTAGCATCTAAACTATGGGACTCCATTCCACTCTCAATTAGAGATGTCCAGATATACATGGACTTCAGAGAACAGCTTAAGGAATGCCTCTTCACCCAAACAAAGTGCAGCTGCAGTCTAAATGGTTATGTTTCCTGAAGTTCTCTCACAGCCCATTATCCCTAGTTCTTCCTTCCTTATATCATCATGTCACCCTGTCACTTACTGCATCTCATTCATTCTACCACCCAATTCTCTTTGCATCTCTCACACTTCCCTCCTTTCTACTCATCTTCCCTCTACATTCCTCTCTCTCTTCATTCTCTGTCTTCTCCCCATAGCATCCTTTCCTACAACTATTCTCACTTGCCTCTTCTAATGTCTTATTACCTCTGTATATAATAATATGCTGCTATCCCTGTAACATATGGCATCTCAGTCATGATACTTACATTTTATCCAAAAAGCTCTGCTAAGCACAGGTCCATTTTTATTTACATTTTGACTTTGTAAACTGCTTCTTGAACTAAATATCATAGCATATGATCTGATGTTGTCAATCAGTCTTCATTTTAATCCTTGACAGATGGATTTGGCTCCAATCTCAGAACCGACCCGGCCGTTACTACAGCTCTCACCAACCAAAAACTCTCGAGCTTCACTTCCAACCAGAGTCCCTGTCTCTCAATTACCTCAGATCTCGTTTGCTGCTTTCCGAAAGTGGTTGTGTCTAACTACTACTCTCGAGTGCTAGTGGGTTTTAGTAAAAATTATATATTTTTTGCTCTTGCTTTCCCTCTTTGTTTGTGTGGAGTGAGATTTATTTATTGAATCTATCTGTTTTTTTCCTGCTTGACATGGTTGAGAGGGGTAAAGGTCCCACTGGCTTCAAAAAAATGCCAGAAGTGTGACCATAAAATTCCCTCTTCAGAGTTTTATTTACTGTGTGTGTGTGTGTGTATTGTCTTGGTCCTCACAGTTTACAGGAAGATTACAGCATATGTCACACCTTCAGCCACCGCACTTTAGTGGAAAGGTGGAATAAACTTATATTAAAAGGACATTTTCCTTCAGCCTTTGGTGAAGCCTTATCCACTGGAGATAAAGCCAAGACAGATACTTCTTCTCCTTCTTTGTCTTCCTCTGTTGAAAATCCGAAGAAAAAAATCTTTCAGTTCTGACCTCCCCATTGGTTCCAAAACCCAAAAAATTGAATATCTTGGCTCTGACAGTTCCCACGGAACTGAAGGCCTCTGCTATTGACAGTCTGGTGCCGCATGCATTCCGGCACCTATTGCAATTTCAAGCCCTTCGACATTGAATGCCTCTGTACAGAAAGTGACTACTGCTTCACCAGGCAAGACTAAATTGCCTAGAACTACCTATTCTCCCTCTATTGATCCCTTTGCTGGGGAGCTTCCAGAGGTATTCTTAAAGAGATCTAAGTCCCCTTCCACGTTGTCTGTCTGTTCCACCAAAAGCCTTTTAGAACTCAACATGGAGAGGCTAATGAATAAGATTTTATGGGCTAGAGGGCTTTCAGGCCCCTCTTTGGTACTGACCTATTTGGGTATTGGTGCCAAAACTTCTTTTATGCCACTAACTACTCCTCCTCTAACCTCCTCGGAGGTCTTAGAGTCCTCTGTCCTAGAACTCCCAGTCATGGCTGTACTGGCTATGGATTTGTTCACTTCTTCTGAGCCAATAGTTACTCTGAGCTCTTTGGTTGTTTCTGAACCGGAGACCTCCTGAAACCGTGACTACCCTGCCGGTTTTGGGGGACAGGTCTTGACTCCAAGATTCCTGGAGCTGTCCCTGCTCCACAGAGATTTGGCTTGAGTTATATTGGCTCTGGCTTTGGTCTCAGGGGTTGGTTCTTTGGAGAGGGAGTGAGCCGGTTCAGAGGCAGTCCTTCTTTATTCCAGGCTCCCTTCCCTCTTCAGGGGGACAAGTTTTTAAGCAATGTAGAGGGCCCTCTCTTTTGTAGAGACTCAGTCAGCACCTTCCTGCTTGGGACAGGTACCTCCCTCTAGTCTGTTATTCCTACTGCCTTTCCACTGGGACAGCGAATGCTGAAGCCTCAGGTATCACAGGCACAAGTACTGTCATCTTCTGATACCTCTCCAGACTATCTCCCTGAGGAGGTCCCTCATAAGAAGAAGTGCAAGAGGAAGCACTTGGATTCCCCCCGAGAATCAGTCACTGAAGACACAGATTTTGATTAGGGGGAAAGGGTCCCCATGGTCATTCCCCAAAGATGTCTCATTTGGAGACATCTTTAAAATTTTAAAACAGAGGGGTGGCTGGAAGTCCCAAAACCCTTCCTCTGAGGAATTTATTTATCTGCAAGCTTTCAGCACCCACCCATCTACATCTTGGGTGACTCTGCCCGCTGATGAACTCATTCAGTTGATTTCTCAGCGGGCATGGAAGGCTACAGACACCAAAGAGTCCATCCCCAAAAGACCAGGCAAGATTCTTTTCACTCCAGAAGACAAGCAGTTTTGGGCTAAGAGGTTGACTGTGGATGTTATGGTCATAGCAGCAGCTACAAAAAGGAACTCGCTGAAGAGAGTTATTCTGTCCATCCATCCAGTAGAGAGTCTCAGGCCATGGGCAGGTTTGGGAAGCAGGTCTATGCTTCATCGACCTTCACCATAAGGTCTTTGAATTTTTTGTCACATTTCACCAGACTCCAGCGGGATCTGATTAAAGAGTTGTCAGGAGCTGTAGCTGAGGCAGTCCAAGAGAAAGTGGCTTTCCAGTTAGCCACCCTGGAGTCTGTGTCCAATTCGTCCATGAGGCTGATCGCTCATACAGCTGAAGGGATGTCTAGAGCAATGGGTACAGGCATAGCCATAAGGAGACACACCTGGATGTGCCTATGTGACTTTGTGGAACCATTCAAGTCTTCTTTCATCAATGACCCTTTTGACTGAACATCCTTGTTTGGCCCTAAAATAAAAGAGACTTCAACCAGGTGTGAGAAGGATTGTAAGACCCTTTCTGCTGTGGGCTTTCTTTGGCCTTACTTGATTCATCAACCTTGGATTCTGGACCCAATGCCAGATCTCCTGTCCCATCCAGACAGCCTTGTTCAAACAAACATTTCAAACTTCAAGCTGACTGCATGGTTCCTCCAATTCCACTAGTTGCCAGGCATCCTAATATGTCATCTCTAATATGTCAAATCATTTTATCAGCTCATAAACCTTCTACTAGAAAACCATATTTAAGTAAGTGTAAGAGATTTACAATTTGGGCCCATGAAAAACAAACTGACCCTTTCTCTGCTTCAGCTGAGCATGTTTTAGATTTCTTAGCATCTTTGTTCAGTGCTGGGGCTTCTCCATCCTCCATCAAACTACAGTTGGCTGTGATTTTTAATTTTCACAATGATTTAGAAGAACAATCTTTAGCCTCTCACAGGCTTTGTAAATCGTTCTTAAGAGACACTCTTTTGTTAATACCCCTGTATAAAGATCTGACCCCTCCTTGGGACTTAAATTTAGTGCTACAGGCACCAATACATTCTCCTTTTGAACCCTCTGCAGAATGCGATCTGAAGTTTTTATCTTGGAAGCCACTCTTTTTGGTAGCTATTACTTCAGCCAGATGAATTTCAGAAATCTAGGCCTTATCATCGGAACCTCCTTATGTAGTCTACCATAAAGATAGGGTATCTTTACAAACAAAACCCTCCTTCCTGCCCAAGGTACTTTCAGTGGCTAATATCAAGCAGACTATTAATTTACTGGTCTTCTTCCCTAATCATTCTAACAAAAGAGAGTACACTTTACATTTATTAGGCTTCCATAGGCAATTAAGTTTCTATCTTCACAGAACAAAAACAATAAGGCAATCAAGTCAACTGTTTGTTTCTTTTTCTACTGCAAAGTTGGACAAGGCAGTCAGTAAGATTACCCTCTCTAAGTGGCTAAAAGATTGTATTTCATTTATGATAAAAACAAATTAACCTTGCCTAAACCTGTCAAAGCACAGCACATTCTACAAGGTATGTAGCCACTTCAAAGGTCTTCCAGTCTAGAGCTTCTATGGATGACATGTGCAGCAGCTACTTTGGCTTCTCCCCAGACTATAATTACTCATTACAAACTGGACCTGGTCTCTAGGGGAAGATCTTTCTTTGGCTCAGTGGTGCTCAGGAATATCC